>NW_017673089.1:49267-107206 GCF_001879085.1 Nicotiana attenuata | reverse complement strand
AAGCTCACCATCATCTCCGGTGGCGTCGCAGCCTTGCACCACCCCTACCCACCTCAAAATCACACCATCGAATCCTCTTCACCCCTTCATCCCAAATCCCAAACCTGTTGCCTCCAAATCATAGTCAAGCTCTTCGAATCTCAGATCGAAGATCGGAGTGCCTTGAGCCCTAACTTCTCCAAACATCTTCAGAATGTTACCATACAACCACTCTCACCATTCCTTACTAAAGCCGTCATTAATTCCCAGAAAAAACACTCTCAAATCCCTTGAATTCCCAATCAGAAAAACCCTAGTTTTTTTAGTTCAAAACTCTTTGGCTCCCGGAGTGCAATACGAATCGAGATTCATGTTAGCCAAGCTTTCTCGTTGGAAGCTTTGGCTAATTCGAATTTTGGTTCGATTTTGAGAGGCTCAGCTTTTTGGCCGGCTCCTGTTCCCTCACCTTTTGGGTCATTCCTTTGGAATCTATTGCTTCCCAAGCTTTGTTTCGGTTAGTTGTCACCCCTTTTCTTTCCTTCTTTGATTTTCTTTTGTTTTGTTTATTTGCTTCTGATGATTCGTCTCTTTCATTTAGTTATTAGTTGGTTTGTTGCATGTTTAGATTTAGGTTATATTAGTGATTATCGGCATATTAGTATAATTAATATTTTCTTCAGTATTCTTGATTTCATGTATGCCTGTTGCCTCACTGGCATTTCTTCTTTTGTTTTGCTCCGTTAGTTTTTTCTTTTGATGCTGGAATGGCAGAATTTCTGGGCTTACCTATTTGCGGCCTATGGTCTTTTGGATCACAATTTGGGCTTCAAGGGTTCAGGAGCCCAAAGGCCGTTAGAACCTGCTAATGCAGTAGCCCAAAGGCCTTGGGTCAGGCTTGACCCGTTTGGTTTCAGGGGTAATTTTCAGGGGTCTAAGGGTTAGTTTAGGGAAATTGGGCAGGGGAATCTTTTGTAACTGCCTAAGGAAGCTTCCAGGAAATTGGGGAAGGGACTAACTTAACAAAACAGGTTTTAAATTGGGGGATTGAAAGGAATTAATGAAATTGGGGAAGGGGGGTAACTGATAATTAGCAAAATCATTTCTGTTGCCCTAAAGCCTTCTATATAAGGCTGTATTTCAGTAGAATGAGGAGAGATCAGACGCAAGAAATTGAGAAAATGGCTGAAAATATACATAAGAGTCTGAAATTATAAAAAAAAATCATCAAAAATACTAGTCTAAGGCATCTAATCTGTTGATATCTCTTGGTTTCTCAAAAGCTAGAGTGAACTGCTATCATTTTCTGGGTTCAAAGCATGAAAGTTGATTGAGTAGCTGTAGCTGGGTGTTTTTTTTGGGGAATTTCTTCTCTTGAGGAGGAATTTTGAAAGATTTTCATTGAGTATCGAATCTCTGGGGTTTAAACATGAGCTGAAGCTGTTTTGTTGAGTGGTTGTTGCTATGTCCTTGCTTACTTTGCTTCACTGAACTTCTGTGTTCTCACCTCATTTGCTTTTGGCTTTCCAGGTATTTTTTCTGGGAATCAAGTTTGAATCATAGACAGTAATACTTAATACTGTCATGCCTCAAATAAACCATTAGCATCAAACACATTTAGGATGCATAGTAGGTGCAGAACAGGCAAAAGGAAATCGCAACATGCTAAAATAAGTACTGAACTAAATACAAGCAGTAGGCAGACAAGAGGGTAAAAGTATTAAATAAACACATTGTTGTGATTGTTGAAAATCTTAATCAGGACATACCAGTTTCAAAGAGAAAAATACAGTAAAAGCAAGTAGTAGGGCTTGAGAGCAGGCCACAGTAGAAGTAACAAGAGAGAATACTTTTGAGTGTGAGTGTGAGTTCAGAAACTAAGAGTGTTCGTCTGTTTGTTAATGGAAAAGCCGGGTATTTATAGTTTGAAAATAGGTAGAAAGTAAGGCAAGAAAATAATTATGGAACTGTGTATCAATTAAAATCAATCAGTATCAAAGACTTCCTTTAATCAAGGGGTTAAAACCAAACGGTAGTGGACAGAAAACTTTTAAGGAAAGAAATCAAGTAAGCATCTTGTGCAAAGTAGACAATTAGGGGTAAATACATAAGGGTTTAATTAAGGGAAGAATCTTTGAAAGACTCGGTTAACCAAATAAGGTAAGAAAACAAAGTAAAGCTGCAGAATATAGAGGCAATCAGTGCATAGTAAATCAACGAGTCAGGGATTCAAAATTACTGATTCATGAATAAACAAATAAACCAAGTCAGAAATAGGAGAATCGAAAGGCTAAGGAAAATCAACCCAAGAAACATGGAAATCAGTAAACAAGGAAAGAATCAATCAAACTTACACGAGGAGGTCTGAAATCAGTCCACAATTAAGGGTTATTTTGAGAGGGAAATTTAGCCTATAAAGAGTGCATAAACATTAAGCATGCAAGGCTGAATCTATGACAAAGAGAAGTGTCATGCAATTACAAAATCAGTAAGTAGTGGATTATAGGAACATGGTAGTCACCTCAGTAACAGAGAAGAGGGAGTATCCAATAGCATGCTAAAAGGGGTCAAGTAAAAAATCTTATAGAGTTTAGCAGGAAGTCAGAATCATACAAAGAAATAAAAGTTGAAACAAAGATTTCGAAACTCAGTCGAGCAGTGCAGAGTGAGTTGGGAACCCGGGTAAAGCTCAGCACAGCATTTCATCCACAGACCGACGGGCAGTTGGAGCGAACAGTTCAGATTCTGGAGGACATGCTCAGAGCATGTGTGATTGACTTTGGAGGATAGTGGGATCGATTCCTACCTTTAGCCGAGTTTTCTTACAACAACAATTATCAGTCCAGCATCGAAATGGCTCCATTTGAGGCTCTAAATGGTCACCGTTGTCATTCTCCCATCGGGTGGTTTGAGCCCTATTTGCATAAGGCTAAGTGTTTCGATGCTCGACTTCAGATTCTTGCATGAGTTGTTGCTCAGTCTTCACTATTCGAGGAAATCAAGGCTCGACAGTTTGATGATCCGCATTTGATGGTCCTCAGAGAGACGGTACTACAGGGTGGTGCCAAGGAGGTTTCTATCGCCAAGGATAGTGTTCTGCGACTCCAGGGTCGTCTATGTGTTCCTAATGTTGATGGCTTGAGAGGGAGGATTCTAGAGGAGGCACACAGTTCTCAGTATTCCATTCACCCAGGTACTACGAAGATGTATCGCGACCTGAGGCAGCATTATTGGTGGCGGCGGATGAAGAAAGACAAAGTTGAGTATGTATCTAGGTGCCTGAATTGCCAGCAGGTTAAGTATGAGCACCAGTGGCCAGGTGGCCTACTCCAGCAGATGACTATCCCGGAGCGGAAGTGGGAGCGCATTACAAAGGACCTCGTGGTTGGGTTGTCGCGGACCTTGCGAAGTTTGATGCAGTTTGGGTTATTGTCGACAGGTTGACCGAGTCGGCACATTTCATTCCGGTTGTGACTACGTATACTTCAGAGAGGTTGACCCAGATTTACATTCAGGAGATAGTTCGGTTGCATGGTGTGCCTGTTTCTATTATATCAAATAGAGGCCCTGAATTTACTTCACATTTCTGGAGAGCCGTGCAAAGTGAGTTGGGAACCCGGGTAAAGCTCAGCACAGCATTTCATCCACAAACCGACGGGCAGTCGGAGCGAACAGTTCAGATTTTGGAGGACATGCTCAGAGCATGTCTGATTGACTTTGGAGGGCAGTGGGATCGATTCCTACCTTTAGCCGAGTCTTCTTACAACAATAGTTATCAGTCCAGCATCGAAATTGCTCCATTTGAGGCTCTATATGGTCGGCGATGCCGTCCTCCCGTCGGGTGGTTTGAGCCCTATTTGCATAAGGCTAAGCATTTTGATGCCTCCCTATTTGCATAAGGCTAAGCATTGCCTTCTCTTTGCATGAGACTAAGCCCTGTCTCAAATCTTGCATGAGGCTAAGCCCTGCCTCCCTATTTGCATAAGGCTAAGCATTGCCTTCCATTGCATAAGACTAAGCTCTGTCTCAAATCTCGCATGAGACTAAGCCGTGTCTCCCTTTTCTTGCGTGAGGCTAAGCCTTGCCTCCTCACTTGCATAAGGCTAAGCATTGCCTTCTCTTTGCATGAGACTAAGCTCTGTCTTAATTCCTTGCATGAGACTAAGCACTGTCTCCCCTTTCTCGCATGAGGCTAAGCATTGCCTCCCCATTTGCATAGGGCTAAGCTCTACCTTTCCTTGTCTAATGACTGAACGTTTCCCTATCTGAAATCTAGCACTATTTCACCTTCTCCGGGGCTAAGCTCTGTCCCGATCCTATACAAGACTAAGCTCTGCCTTGTTTTTCTTATATGATGCATCACCATGTCTCTATCCGAAGGCGCATAGTCCGAAGGCATCATCCTCATAGCCTGAAGACACCATGTCATAGCCTGAGGATCTCTCAATATTGCACATCATTATTCAAAGGTGTCATGGTTCAGAGGCACCATTCTCACTCGAGACCATCATTTCATGGCCTGCGAATCCCTTATCTCATGATTTATGGCCCGGGACGTCATGGTCTAAGGACATCATGTTTAAATTCTCGCAGTAATCCATATATATTTGCACGCATCGTGTTTTAAGTTCTGCAGGTAAGTCAGGAGTTAATCGTTCTTCAAACAGGAGCAACCTTCGCTCCGGTTTCCGCTCATACTATTCACACCCGGCCATTATTCTGGACGTAACCTACTCCCATCAATTACTCGCCTTGGTAATTCAGATATCTGCCCTTTGATACATCCGTTACGTTTCACATTCACATTCATAACTCCGCATAAATCTATCCAATACTATCTTTCTCAAAAGAACCCTTTCCGAAACACACGACTATTCCTATAACAATTTCATCGGTTTTATTCACCGTCGGGTCCAGAACTACACACGGCTTGATTTCTGTAAAACCAGGGATATGTAGGCAGCTCAGAGACCAGGGTGCGGCCTATATTTTTCAAAACACCCCATTCGGTCAAATCGGTCATCATTTCTTTACTCGACAACTCTTTCATCCTTCCGAGTAAATAGGGGCAGCTGTTGATACCCAATTTTTCCCTCATTTTTCTCAAATACACATATATACCTTCAAAATAGTGCATGAGCATCACCAAGTATTTTTCCATAATTTTCTATAATTTTAAAGGCTTTTAATCAATTTATTCCTGCATTTCTATATAAATAATTATTAATTGCATCACAAATAATTTTATAATAATTTATTATTTAATTTTTTATCATTTTATATCCATATAAGCTTCAAATATTTTATATATACTTATTACAATTGTATTTCGCATCTTTAGGATAAAATTGCATATTTCTTGCAATAATTGCCCATATATATGCATAATTATATTTTTTATACAGAAAATAACTTTTTATATTTTTGTAATGTTAAGTAGTTATTTTAAATTATTTTCATGCGCAAATGATATTTTTGTTATTCATTTATTATTTTTATAAACTCTTTGTTTAATAAATTAGGTATTTAAAATCTGGACCCAATTTTTATTGAATTTACGGACCTAAGCTACCCAAACAAACCCAATTACCCAGCCCAATTACCTAAATACACTAGCCCAATTCGCCCAGCCCAAACCAAATAAACCCTATAACTCAATACCCATTTTTACCCGACCCAAACCCCTTCCTTTAATCTCGGTCGTTGAACTCTTAAGATCAACGGCCCACATTCATCACACCCCTTTTAATTTACCTATCCCAAACCCGCCGCCCTCATATGCTCTCGTCTCTCATCCCTCCTTCTGTTAAACCCTAGCGCCGTCACTCAAATCTCTCTGGTTCCAACCCCAAAAATGGAATCAATCTATGATTCCCTTACCATATTAGCCCCTCCTCCTTACTGGCTACTCGATTTTGGTATTACCTAATAGCTTGCCTAAAATGGCAAGCAGATCTTAAGAGATTCGAACCAAGTCTGGTTCAAAATCTTTAACCTGTTGCTTATTCCGTCTGTGTTCATCATTTTTTGATCTTTGAAAGTACGAATCTTTATGTATCTCTCACTGATTCAACTTAACCCTAAGGTTAGGGTTTCAGATCTTCTTTAATTGAACCAAATCTGGTTCGATTTTATGTTTCTTCTGAATAACCTCCTGTCTATGTTCATTATATTAAAATATATGACTCTTTGCCTTTATTTTTTATCGATTTTATGGTTTACCTAAAATAAGGGTTTCAAATCTTTGATTGAACCAAATCTGGTTCGATTCTGGTTTTCTTTTTGAATAATTTTCTGTCTATATTCATTGTATGCATTGTGTGATTCATTGCCTTATTTTCTACCGATTTTGTGAAGATTTACCTAAAACTAGGGTTCGAAACTTTCACTTATTTTTCGATGCTCTTTCCTTTCTCATATGGGACTAATATTTTCCTTATTTTTGTACAATCTACCATGTTTCTTTTATTCCTTTACCTTATTTTGCCTTGAAACTGATTGTTAGTTGATTCCATAGGATATTTTCCTTATTCTTAGTGTTACTCGCCTAATTACACGCCATTATTCCCTGATAATTTACTGAACTCTGTATTATTTGTCCTAAAACTAGACTTCAACTGATTCAATGATTAATTTCTCTCCTTACTTCTGTGTGTTTGATTTCTTTTCGTATTTGTTCGCCTAATTGAATACTATTTAAACCCTTCTCCATTTCCCCTTTAACAAGACTCGAACTCTATAGACTCTCACTAAAATCTAAACTTTCTGGTTCTATACTCTCTCTGTTCTCTCGCTTACTACTGGTCTTGGCCGGCTGAAAGCCAAGGCCAAACATTTTGGACTCTCAACTTCGTGGTATTATTCTGGTTTTACTCGCTTAACTGGTGAGTGACTATCCTTTGTCATACCATTTTTATGTGTTCCTGATTTGTGTTTATAGTCCAGCATGTCTAAGATCTCTCTCTAAGCATGATTTTGCATGTCTACATGCTTTTCTTTTAATCCTATGGTTAACACTATTAATTTAGATTAGTTGTTTTGAATAATATGAATCCTCTTAAGAAAATATGCTCAATCTGCCTCCTATATGTTCTGAACCTATTCTGAATTTGAGCACCTTTAGGACAATGTTAGCAGGTTAAGTAGTCAATCAGTCTTAAGCCTTTGAACTTGTATTGTCACTAGGCTTTTTGTTCTGTCGTTTATATGTTTGATAATTTGCTTTCTAACATGTCTGAAATTCATGTTATGTTCTGATTGTTTGGCTGTCCTAAATACTAGCATTGAATACCTAGCTTAACTAGACTGTTAACCAGACTTCAACTCATTTGAACTATGTGTTTGAGCATGAACCTTGCTTGTTTTCTGGGTGTAATTCAGTCTACAAGTTCCATGTCTTAAACTTTCTTTTCTTCTGAAATCAAAACTGTTTAAATCTGTCTCTCTTTATATGATATTGCTCTTTTAAAAACTTTCTCTCTTAGTCCCTTAGGTTCTATCCTCAACCACCCCAGTGTGAGCACTGCTCAGGGTCCATGTGAGACTCCTGTGAACTCTGACGCACTGGGAACTGGCTCCTAATCTCTTTTGAATATTTCTGAGTGTGTGGTTTTGGTGTGAGCATTGCCCTGGGTCCCTGAGGCCCTTGGGAACTTTGACACATTGGAAACCTGGTTCTACATGTGTTATGGGTGAGACATTCGTATTTGGCTATGCTGTACCTATGAATTGAGCCTCGAAGTTGATTGGTTTGAAGGCCCGGTTCCCAGGTTTATTTGGGCCTAATGAAGGCTCCCTATAGTGTATCTTATTACTATTATGTAACTCGTTTGCTATTCTGGTCTGTAACAGCTCTGTAATAAACAGATTCTGGGGTATTTAGTAAAATCAGGGGGTGGATTTCTTATTTCCTTTTGTTAAACTAGGTAGAAATCCTGCCTATAGGGATTCATCTATGCTTTTAATTCTGCTCATTTGTCAAAACTGTTAAGTTTTGCAATGTGTTTAGAAACCCTGCCTATAGGACTTTCATTAGTGATGTCAATTCTGCTTAAACTCGTACGAGTTTTATATGGTGTGTACATTAGAAATCCTGCCTATAGGATGCATCAATATGTGTTAACAATCATGCCTATAGGGCCCCAATGTTTGATTCAATTGTTTACTGGTAATGTGTACAATTTCTGCCCTTGTGCTGCTTGATAGATATCATGCCTATAGGATTTAAATCAATTCAGAAATAGATATCCTGCCTATAGGATTAAAATCAGTTTCAAACCTAGAGATCATGCCTACAAGATTTAAGTCGGGTCAGTAACTAGAAAGCATGCCTATAGGATTAAAGGGAAATGCAAGGCTATGAAACATGTCTATGAAGCTAAAATCAGTGTGCATCTAGAAATCATGCTCATAGGGTTGAAACCATTTTGACATTAGCTATCATGCCTATTGGATTTTACTAATTGGTTCTGAATACAATCGCCACTGTCAATCACTTAGACAATATGCCTATAGGACATAACAATAATTCTGGATTTTGTAATGATGCATTACTGTTTGAAGTACCCAGACGATATTCATTAAAATCAGTAGGCAAAAAATAGGTCCTAATACTCGCCCCAATGAACTACTTCTATATAACACTGTTCGCCTATTTCTCACATAGATATCCTGCCTATAGGATTTTAAGATCGATAAAGATTGTCAATTAATTGCGTGCATTTGTTGTTTGTGTGCGGAGGTTAACATGAGCCCATATTTGCTTTGTATTTGCAAGTCCTAACATGTTTTGTTTGTCGCCTAGTCTTTTACATTTTGAGCAACCTAGGATTAGTCTAGAACTATCCCAAATAGAGGTCCTAATACCTCCAGGGCCATAGGTAAGGGACGGGTAGTGCACGCATAGGAAATGCATTAGAATCAACTAGAGCGCTTTAAGTAACAACTTAAAGATAGTAATCGGGTAGCATGAGATGATAGTCTGTGCCCGCTGAATAATATGAATAACACCGCAACTCGAGGGAGTTATGAAGTATTATTTACGTTGCGTGGGGTGATCCTTTAGGCTAAAAAATTTAGGACCCCCCCCCCCATCCCTATTTAATATTCCTCTCGCTTCTTTATAAGACTATATCATAAATTATGTTCAGCCGGAACCCACCGTTGTGGACCTCGAGGGGTGCCTAACACCTTCCCCTCAAGGTAATTTCGAGCCCTTACCCGATCTCTAGTGATGCAAACTGGTATGATATGAGTTATCTGCTCTAGGTGCCCTAACGCACCTTAATCCATTAGGCGGCGACTCTAACCAATTCATTTTTTCCTACCCTCTCAAAAGGAGTCATCAAAATGTCGAAACTCGACTTCGCGAGAAAAAGGGGACGCGACAGTATATACTTCCCTTGAATCCCATATCAAAAAGATTACATGTATTCACACAATGTCTAAAATCATCAACCTTATCTAATGACACTGAGATGCCTTTTTTTTCCTCATCCCAAATGACATAGAAATCTCCTCCAACGAGCCATGAGGAAGTCATGTCACTGGCCAAAGCATATACGGAATCCCATAGTTTTATCCTCTCTATAGCGTCATATTTTGCATAAACCAAGGTAAGAATGAACTCTTTTTGATTTTCAATATCAAATATTTTCAAAGTCAGTTGTTGCACACTATCAATTAACACAGTCACTTCACAGACATCATCTAAAAAAGCCCATATTTTGTTAAAAATATTGACAAAAGCTTGAGAAAAACCAATCTTTCTCCTATATCTCTCCAACTTTCTTGATTGTTGCTTTGGCTCCATAATACCAATAAATTTAAAGTGATGTTTTCTATGCATTGTAATGAGCCCCTCAAAAGCTCTCATCGTATTCACAGACCTCACATTCCAAATAATCGCATTCGTGGAAAATTATTGGATTTGGAGATTGTCCTTCTCGTTTGAACACCTGAGGGTTGAATACTAGATGCCTCCTTCTGCTGTTGCTTTCTTCCTTTTCCTGCTAGTTTAGCTCGATCCATCTGTCTAGGATATAAGTCCCCTTGTCTAGCTATATTTTGAAAATTCAGTGTAGTTGATTCCTCATCCATATCTCTGCCTTGACCTCCCAGATTTTCCTCATCACCAATAATGCCTCCAATGTTAACCAACTGGTTCTAAATGAGATTAGGGATTAAGGATTTGGAGGAGTTAAACTTTAACTGGTCAACAACTTGTTTGTTTCCTCCAACGAGCTCAACATTGACATGAACTTCTTTTAACCCTAGTTGCTTAGGGTTAGGTCTAGGGCTCCTTTATTGCAGCTCATTCCCCCCAGCTTTGTCCACTATTGCTTTTTCTTTTAATTGAGAGTGTAACTCACCTGTTCCTCGATACCTCCTTTATCAACTTCCAAAAGTCTATGCACATTATGATTAACTGTTCCCTCTCTAGGGTTAACTGTATCAACAATTCCTGCATTAGTTCCTTCCAATAGTTTAATTAAATCAGCTTTTAAGTTCTCCTTTGATATACCTTATTCTCCAGTTTCTTTTTTGCCTCCTCATTACCAGGTATCATTTGTTTAGCACCATAAACACTTTGTTCTTCCTCTTCAAGGTGTTGATTATCTGAAAACTGTTCCTCTACATTCTCTTCCTCATCATATATATGAACTATCTCACCTTCCTTTGAATCTTCCTCCAATTGATCAGCCCACAGTTTCCCACCTAACTTTGTCTTGTCAATATTTTTATCAACATCACCTGTTGCAAAAGTATCCTGTGATGGTATCTCTTGGCACGACTGGATTGTGGCAACTAAATTAGCATTAGCTGCTTGCCCAAAAGTTCTACTAACCCATTGAGATGTGGAATCCTTTGGTACTTCTTCATTACTCCCCTTCCCAGTAGGATTAAACTCTGGGGCCTTAGGGTTAAGACTCTTTGACGCTGACCTGGGAGAGTGTCTCCTAGTAGAATTAGGAGTATTTACCTTCTGAGCTTCCTTCTCTTTTGTCACCACAACTTCTTGGTCATTTAGCTCGTCTTCCCCAGAGTATTCTTTGTCATCCTCAAGCAATGCGAACTGATTTGCAGTAGTCAAAGGAGCATTATTTTTTGGTTCGACAACCACCAGCTCCTTCATTCACATGATCATCTTTAGCTGCAATTTTTCTATTATCCCTTACCTGATTCCATACACCTTTAGGGTTACCAACGATCTTACCACTTGTAAGAATTTTTATGGGTTGCTCTTGATTATTCCAACCTTCTTGCGTCTGGGCTGTAGCTGTATCATTATCTTTGTTCTCCACTGGAATCAATTCTGGATGCAATCTTCTACATTTCTCCTCATTGTGTCCTTGTAGCCTACATTCCTTACAATATTTAGGGCTGTAATCATATTGTATTTTAACCCGTTCTGTCCTTAATTCCCCGTATCTTCATTCTCAATATCCATACGCACAAATTTAGGTAACTCAGCCAATAATCAACTTGTACTTTGACCCTTGCACAACTAGGCCTCGTCTTGTTAATAGTTGCTATGTCCAAATATAGAGGCTTACCTACAGCAGAAGCTAAAGTAAATAGGCACTCCTTAACAAAGTATGTAGGTAACAACTTAGGGAACGAAATCCAAGCCAATGCCATTGGTGTCTCCTCATTAGGTTTAAATTTTGTATCATATATCAACGTACGCATTTGATATTGATACCCATCATTTGCCTTCACATAATATGCACTTTTGGACGTAAGATTAATAAAATCTTCAAATAGAGCCTGATCAAAACATGCCTGTCACATAAGAATCTAACGTTACATTCTCCATTAATTCCACATTGTGATGGAATTAGTCGACGTAGTTCATGGAAATCTGGCCAGCCGTATGAAAACTTGACAAGAACAGCATATTGCAATCCTTCCAGTATGTTCATGCGCGACACCTCTGCTTCTGTCCATTTAACCAATGGTTGCCCATTCACAAACATAACAGTCTTCATGGGGATGGGGGCGACACCACTGGCAGTAGGGTTTTGTGGCTGTGACGAGTTCAAGGAGCTAGCTTTTAGGATTTTGGAGTAATCTAAGGGTTGGGAATTGTTGTTTGTGGTTGTAGTAGCTGAGGCTGGGAAGAGAGGAGGCTGACCAGCCGGAAAAGATGGCTGGCCACCGGCCGGAACGGCCATGGCAGCGTTCAAGAGAAAGATTGCCTGAAATCGCCTATGAAAATCACCAGAGCTTCTCTCTCCTCACTAGAGTATCTGTTTTTCTATTTTGATTTGCAGAGTGGATTTAGAAGAATGACTTGGCAGAATTATTTTCTTATTTTATGTTGGAATTCTTTGATTGCTAATTTTTTATGTGTTTCATAAATTATATATTATTATGCATTACACAAAATGTTGAGGGTATGGCTGTGTTCAAATATTGAATATGCATAAAAAGTCATTAAATTTTAGCACTAAGAAGTGTTGGTCTGACACTTTGAAAATATCAAATGGTTTTGTGGGCCGGTCTTTACAAACTTATTTTTAGTTTTATGATCCTATCTCTTTTTTTATACACAGGAGATTTACTTTTACACATAAAAGATCTATTTTACATACTAGCATCAGGATACGCGCGTTGCACGTGTAACTTATATTAAATTTAAATTAATATAGGGTACGCGTTTTGGACGTGTACCCTATATGTGTGTGATATATATATATATATATATATATATATATATATATATATATATATATATATATATATATATATATATTGAGAGAGAGAGAGAGAGATTATTAAAGGAAAGAAAGTTATGTGTGAGAATGTAAATCAAAATTTGAATTAATTTGTTTCCATTTTGCTATAGATACTTCTCCGTCCTGATTTATGTGGCACTTTTTATCTTTAATAGCAATTTAACTTTAAAATATTTAATTTACCTTAAATGAGATAATTTATAGCCACACAAATATCTATAGCTCATTTTAGATCATACTTTCAAAAATCTCATGTATTTTTAAATTTCATATTTAGTAAAAGGAAAAAAGGTCTAAAATTACCCCTCTACTATACTATATTTTTTGCTTCTGCCACCCGTTATACTATTTGTTCATTCTAGCTCCTACCGTTAGTGAGCTTAAAATATTTGCCCCTAACCCTAACAGATCTACACCGTGGCAGCTGACCCACTCTATTTTTTCCATGTCAGCTGCCAAATCATAGTCAAGTCAGCATATCCCACTAATTAACCCACCATAGATCCATAATAGTTGCTCATGCTACAATAAATGAGGATATTTTTTTGCTATAATAAATGGGGATAATTTTTTTATTTACTCTCCCTCTATTTTTCTATACCAGTGACCATCGTCGATGACCACCGAAAACCTCACCGGCAACTGCTAATGCTATAGGATAACACCAACAACCACCCTTCATTGTTGATTCTCATTCATTCTTTTTTGTTTTTTTTAGTTATAGCCAGATCGAAAAATATCGGATCTGGCCAAAAAAGTCCAACACCGACGACCGTATCTGCTCCTTCATGCCTCTCTTTTCCTTTCACCTCATTTTGGAATTTTCATGAACGAACCAAACTTTTCTCAATCCCCTGATTCTCAAACTCTCAGTAAACTTCTTCAATCTCATGAAACCTCAAGTTATCTGAGCCCCATTTGTGAAACCACAAATCACATAACTTTGGCTGGCCCTATTAGCAAGAAAATTGCAGAAATCGAAGTTAGAACAACTGAAAAATTGCTTTAAAATAACACAATTGAGAGTGATGCAACAGATCATATTTTTGAGTTATATTTGGACTGATTTGTGGCTTGAGAATGGTTAATTTGAGCTTGGGGGAACGAATTTTATCCTAACAATTGGAGTTGTCAATTGGTGGTGGCGGCGTAACACTATTCCTATCTTCAAAACTTGATTCCGCCAATTGGGATATTCAAAATTGTTAGATACTTTGATAAAATGGGACTGCGACACTTGACAAATTTTGATGGTCATTCTAGTCAGAAGTCATCAGAGGGCGATTTCACCGAAAAATCAGTGGCGGTAATATGTATATGTCTCTGAGATGTGTTTTTGTATAGAAGCACATGTTTCTTGGTATAGAGATGAATATATATAATTCTGATTTTGCAAAGAGTGGTTTGTATTTAAAAGAGAGCGAAAGAAGATTGAGAGTATTTTAATAGAGGGAGAAGAAGATGAGAACATTTCAGTGGAGAACATTTCAGTAGAGGGAGAAGAAGATGAGAACGATTTTTTGGAGGTTTTGGAGAGTGTGGGTCTATGAGTCAAGAGAGGGAGAAGAAGATGAAAAAAATTTAACAAAAAAAGGGTGGTTTAATTAGTGGAACCTGCTTACTCGGCTGCTGACATGGATAAAATATTAGAGAAGTCAGATGCCACGGTAGAGGGACGTTAGGGCAAAGGGCAATTGTGCAAACTTTGTTAACAGTAGGGGTAGATTTGGATGAAAAGTATAACGGGGGATAAATGTAAACTATATGCTATAGTAGAGGAAAATACCGTCACATAGAAATGGGAAAAAGACCACATTTATCCCTCTATTTTAATAAATTAGCCACGTTGTCCCTAATTTTACTATTGGTCCAAATCCGTCCTCACCGTTAAGATAGTAGATAATTTTCACTAAACCTAACAGAAGTTCACCATGGCAATGACTCACTTAATCTGCCAACTGGGCAAATTCTAACCCAAAATTTAAAGATCCATGCCCATTTTTCTGACCCAAGTATCCAACCACCTTATGGGTCCCACCTCTCTCTCTCGCTCTCTATCTCTTCGTACCAAAGTAGATGCAGACGAATCGGAGCCCCTCCCCCCAACCTCGTTCTCTCCTCTTCTCTTCAGATATGGAGAGCTTCACCAGGTTTTGGCATGGGTTACAGACATACCTATCCAGAAAAGTCTAGATCTAGCAAGAAAAGCTTTATCCGACAACCCCTATGTCTTCTTTATCTCATTTTTTTGCACGTTTTTTCCCCAAGGGATGTACTGAAAAGAACCGGTTGAGTTTTGGACGGAGTTCTCACTCGCCAGATTTTTGGCCGACGTATATTTTCGGCGACACCTTATTTCTTTTATATTCTATTACCCATTCTGCTCAACTGCTCATTCTTTCATTTTTTTACATGTCATCAAAAAATAAAAAATAAAAAGGAGTTTCATCTTCAAATCTCGCCGGAATAGATCATCGTAGATTTTTTCGTCCACTTTTTCTGTTCTGCCGAAGACCTTCCATAAGAAATACTCATGGAACTTATATGAATTTTAATACTAGTTGGTGTTGGGATTCATACAAACAGAACATAAATAAAGCAATTATGCGAAAAATATACCTCATGGCTATTTGAAATGGTGGAAATAGCGATTTTTCAAAATTAGTGAAATTGTCAATCCAACTAACATTAAGAGCATAATGAACAACACCAAGAATCCCAGCGAAATAAATCGAAGATGAAATCTTTTGTTTGGATAACTGAAATTCAGTTCAATCCTCACCCACCAAGATTTCATCTTTATCATCTGTTCGTGTTCTTCCCACTGAAATAGACCAAATTTCTTTTTTGGGTTTTGAGAATAATGAAAAATGAGAGTTGAAAAATGATTTCTTGGTGGTGGTGGTGGTGGGGTAAGTGAGACCCATAGGGTGGTTGGATAGTTGGGTCAAAATAAATGGGCATGGGTCTTTAAAACTTAGAGTTGAAATTTGCCCAATTGGCAGATTATGTAAGGGGTCCCATTGCTACAGTGGACTTCTGTTTGGGCTAGGTATAATTTTATCTGCTATCTTAACGGGAGGGATGCATTTGGACCAATAGTAGAATTATTATTAGAAATAAACGTGGTTAATTTACTAAAATAGAGGGACAAATCTCACCTCTTTCACCATAAAAATTGGGATGATGGGATGAAGTAGGGGTGTCAATGGTTCGGTTCCGCCGGTTATTTTACAAAATTTATACCATACCAAGTTTTCGGTTATTTCATTTTATAAAACTAAAATTAGACTTTTCGAAACCGTTCCAATCATCTCGGATTCTCTTTGGTATCTGTACAGTTCGGTTAAGTTTTCGGTATTTTTTCAAATATGTCATGCAAGAGTCGCTAGTTAAAGTTAGAATGCGATAATGTCATAGGACTTTGGTAAAACTCGATATTTTATTATTTTAAAAGTGATGATCAAAGGAACATGAAAGATAACCATAATAGAGATTTATTCCACTATTCTATGAAAGCGTAAAACAAATTAAACAAAGAATATAAATCATACGAGTGGATATATAAATTGAGTTGGGACTCAAGAATAAAGCTTAATAAAAGATTAGTATCCAACAAAAAAAACCTAAATTATACAAGAGGAAAGATATTCAATACATTGTGGCTTGCTACTGAAGATCGTTGGAATACCTAGTGGCTTGCTACTCAAGATGTTAGAACTAATTTAGTTTTGATATGATTAGTAGAATAGGTGTGGAAGTTGGGACCTTGGATATTAATTATTGGTTACTTGTAATCATTTCCATAATCCCAAGACCCAGGAAAAAAAATCTTTTTGTTAGATTAAAACTCAGTATATAAAATATATTTTTCATATAAAAATTTATTCGGTACGGTTCGGTATTTTTCCGGTTTATTTTTATAAAATTAAAAATCTACCCTATTATTCAGTACGGTTAAAAGTTTATATAAAAGTGTTTACCTTGAAAATGGTAATGACAATTATATTTGATTTTGTGGTTCTAAAAATATGTGATTTATTTTAATACTAGTTGTTAGGCAGTAGATGCTAAGTGTAAATAAAGAGATTAAGAAAAGCAAACCAAAGTTGTCACAAAATCGAGCCTCGAGCTGGCCGGAGCAGGGGCTTCGAGGCTTGCTTAGGGCAGTTGGTATTGAGCTTATTGATGAAGAAACAATGACAATGAGGCCTCAAAGATGGCCTTTTGTTGTTAATAATGAGCAATAAATGAACAATGAAAGAATAAGCAATAAATGTATAGAACAATTGTTTAAGCAAAGAGCAGAGAATGTTGTATTGTATTCAATATGTTGTATAATAATCCGATTCCCTTTACAAGATGACAAGGGTCCCATTTATATATGAGGAGGGAATCCTAACATAGTACATGTCTAATAATGATGGGAAAAGGATATTGGTACAGCTATATAATGGCTCAGTACGGATTGATATTATTCTTGCAGACCCGGTCAATTCCAACCACGTATCCTTGGGAGTTTTCCTGCCTTTCCATGACGATCGTCGATTTTCATGCTGCCTCGAGGTACGCGATGATGAGCCTTCGATATACCCTCTCGAGACGAGCACTTAGGGGTCGAGCCTTAGGCAATGCTTCGAGCCCATCAAGGTCGAACTCGGAACGCCATAGAAGCCTCAAAATCGGTCTTCCCTGATTTTGACCATATACAGATAGTCCCCGCGTTTCTTAGAGTGAAACGATAAGAAACGAACTTGACCCCGATTTTCTCGAACCTCTCGTGATGATGTCACGTTCGTGACGCAGGCGCTCGAAATGATCGAAATGTCCCGTCGGTTCATTCCCCCAGAAGCATTGAATGTACCGCCGCTCCGTTTCCCAAAAAACATTGAATGCACTGCCGGTCCGTTTCCCCAAAAACATTGAACGCGCCGTCAATTTCAATGCAATTTCTCTATAAATAAGGGATTTCTGAACCTAAAGCTCCATTCATTCTTTCTTCAACAATCTTTAGTCCCTCCCTTTCTCTATATCCTCTTCTGATCTCTTATTCTTATGGTTCAAACCTGTGACCACAAGGTCATAAGGCAACAACCTTATCAGTTGTGCCATGGCTCTTTTTCGAAGCCTTTCCCCTTCAAGAGGAATTATGCTGAGTTGTTGTTGTTGTTGTTTTTGTTGGACCGAATCGATGAGAAGAGGGCATCGGATTCTTCCCGTATCGGAAGATATGTGGACTGTAAACCGCTGCTCATCTCTCTTAACTTCAACCTGGTGTGGCGCTTCATTCCTTTTGCTTTCCATGGAGTGAGGTGGCATTATCTACTAACTTTTGCATCTCACACCGGTGCAATGTCTCAAGAAGTGGCTTCACAATAGTAGTGCTGACGAGACCCGTATTTGTCAAGCTTTTCACTAGGCCACAATTTTCTTTGCTTATCAAAAGCTTTTGCTCTTTGATAGGCTGTAGCCTTTTCTTCATCTATTGCTGCTTCGGAGGAGGTTCTCGAAGACTAAGCTCTAAAGATCGAAATGGAGTCCCCGAGAAAAGGGTTCTCGAGGATGTTGCCCTTGAGGACAATCCCTCGACAGTAGATTAGGCCTTTGGCTGTTGTTTTTTGCTTCTTTGTTTCTGTGTAAGGGACCCTCGTGGGATTTGTAAAGCATCTTTTATTAATACAAGAATGTCTTCATTTTGCCTTTGATTTGTGTTGAATTCCGTTCTGCTTTTGTTTGTGAAAAATTTAAGTGTACGTCTCTAACGATTGGTCTGAATACCGGATCCGAAACATAGTAATAATAAACCCTCAAGTTATTAATTTTATTAATACGATGCTTCTTGAAGTCCTTCGTCATCTCTCGGACTGAGCTTAGACTGATTTGATGCGAACTTAGGTCACTGGGACTTCTGAGCCCGAATTGAGTGAGAGCTGGGCCTCGACTTTTGAAATAAATCTAGCCCTTTTAGGCTTTGTTGGCAGTCCTCGAGTGAGAATTTTCTTGAACCCAAATAACCTATGGATTCAGCAACTGGGCGAACGTTTGCTCGATCATCTGAAAATAAAGATAGCCCTAAGGCCTTTGCAGAGAGTCCCTGAGTGAGAGTTTGCTCGAACACGGGTAGCCCCTAATTGAGCGAAAATTTGCTCTAAACATAAAGTAAAGATAGCCCTAAGGCGTTATAGGTAGTCCCTGAGCAAGGACATACTCGAACTCGGGTTACCTTGGGCTAAAATAATCGAGAGAGCGTTTGCTTGAACTTGAGATGAAGATAGCCCTGAGGCTTTATTAATAGTCCCCGAGTGAGAACTGGCTCGAACTCGGGTAGCCCTTGGGCTTAATAGTTGATTATCGCGCAGTGGACTCAACCTTAGGAAGAGTGGGCGCTAATACTTTTACCCAATAGTGGTATCGGGGTCAATTTCCACAGGGAGCTAGAAAAGGAGTTGGATATTTGCTTAGCCTAGAAATGCGTGTTTGCTTCTAATTGATCTTCTATCATTTTTGGTTTTTTTATGATTATCAACTACAATTTAACAACTACTAATTATAACTGAATTGTGCTAAGATGTTAATTCTAGGTTGTATGCAAGATAGAGAAAGGCACTAGGGTCGTGGCATTTACCTAGGTGGTCAACTAACGGGTAAAGATTCCTAATACAAGAATGATGATTATGGGGCTTATGCTATAACCGTTGCACGATTGCACTCACTCTCACACCTCTCGGTAGAAAGAGTGATTTTGCCCAAGGACTCTCTCGAGACCAATTGGGTAGGCTAACAAGCCAAGCAACTTATGGTTCAAGTTGGGTAATTACTCTCTCGAGGTTTTACCCGTTAATTGGGACTACCATTCTCATGGGTACATCCCAATTCCTTGTTGGGTAAATTTTGGAGTCATAGACACTCTTTCTCAAGAAGAGTCAAGACCCACTAAGCTAGACTTGGTGTTTGCAACCACCAAATCCTAGTTAAAACATAAAATTAACCCAAATATCAAACACCCAACATCATTCAAGCATTAAACAATCACACCCATTAATTACCCACACTAGGGTTGAGCCACAACCCTAGCTAATGGGTTTAGCTAGCCATAATAGCAACAGAAATTGAAGAAGTAGTAGATAAAATCAACATATTAATTAACTAGAATGTTAATCTACAAGAATCCACGATAAAACAAGATGAAAATGCCCAAAATAGGCTAAAACTTGAGTCTCACGAGTGCTGCTACTATCTGATATCTAAAACTTAACCTAGAAATAATAAAATATTCTATTTATACTATGCTAGAAAAACTAGACAAAAATACCCCTGCAGGGCTGGCGCGGACCGCGCAGAAATGCAGCGCGGCCGCGTAGGGGTCTTGGCCTTCGATCATTCACTACTGAAGCTGGGGACGCGGACCGCATAAAGAGGTAGTGCGGTCGGGCAGGCTTATGGGCGCGGACCGCACAACAATGAAGCGCGACCGCGTGGACACCAGCGCTGACCGCGTAGAAAAGAGCGCTGACCGCGCATGGAAACCCCTGAAATGGATGCTCTCTGAATCTCCTAGCGCGGCCGCGTAGCAAATCAGTGCGGTCCGCGCTAGGTCCTCTTGTCCCTACTTTAACGATTTTTGACACTTGAGCAGGTTTCACTCCGTTTCGAGCTGATTTTTGACTTTCGTCATCTTGTCGCTCAAACCTGCAATCAAGCGCACTTTGTAAGAATTCTGGGTCTATTTTATGACAATTCATACATAAAGCATAGGCAAGTATGGGCATAAAATGTGTTAAAATCACAATTATCAATAGTCGAGCGAGCTTTTGCTCGAACTCGAAGTAAAGATAGCCCTGAGCCTTTATGAATAGTCCCCGAGCGAGAACTGGCTCGAACTCGGGTAGCCTTTGGGCTTAATAGTCGAGCCAGCGTTTGCTCGAACTCAAAGTAAAGATAGCCCTGAGGCTCTATGGATAGTCCCCGAGTGAGAACTGGCTCGAACTCGGGTGGCCTTTGGGCTTTAATAGTCGAGCGAGTGATTACTCGCGCCCAACTCGTAGATTGTCCTTAATAATTTCTAAAAATCCGATTCCTTATGCTTTGGTCCTGACGCCAACATCATGACATAAGCGGTTGAAGTGACAGAAGGGTTGCTTTTGTACGATTCCCAAAATCATTAATTGTAGGCGGCCAAGGGTCAGCCTTTTGGCTTCCTCAGCCCGTTCAAACGGCCTTTATAAATACACAAAACCCCATAACTTTGCCGATATTACTCTCTTTGTGCTTCCAAGATTTTCATTTAGCCCCTTTCAATTTCCTTGAACTCTCCCTTCTCTTTTCTAACGACATTTTCCATTTTCTCAGATCTTCCGCTTTAGAAATGGCAAAAACCTCTAAAACTGTTCCTCAAAAGGAAAAATCTTCATCATCTTCTCGAACAACCAAAGGTAAACCGGTAGTTCCTCCTAGTATCGAGGAGTGTACTCCCGGGCCTTATGATACATCTTCTGATTTCCAGGTCGAAAACCCTCCTCTGTTCCAGGACGATGCGAACCCATGTCTCGATATATCAGTTTAATAATTGAAATCGAGAAGGTGAAGGCCGACTGCGATTGGGGGGAGGCGGTGCAAGTAGAGATTCCTTCACGAGGAGAAGACATAACCAAGCACAAGGCTGGTTTCCTCAGTGTATACACATATCCTTTCACCTTAGGCCCGGTAGAAGCCTCTTTACCATCGATAGATCCAGTTATCCTCGATTTCTGCAGCCAATATCAGGTGACACTTGGACAAATCTATCCATCATTCTGGCGCATCGTTTATATGATTAGATATTTCTCAAACATGGTCGAGGGGATGCCTTTTACCCTCGACCATCTAATTAGACTGTATAGCCCTCGACTTTATCGAGGTGGCCTGATTAAGCTAAAACGTCGATCCCCGAAGGCCTTTTTTGCTAGCATTGATGAAGACAAGGACCGAGGGTGGATGAGCCGCTTCGTCCAAGTCAGGACCTCAGACCTGATCCCCGCTGAGAGAATGCCACTCCCCGAGGAATGGAATACGAATCGTAAGTAAACATGTTTTTCTAATCAGACATCTTTTCTTGCCTTTGAATTAACTCCTTTCGATGATACAACTGCCGAGTGGTACCCCGGTGCCGTCAAGGATCTCCCGGGCTGGGTCCGACGACTCGATTCGATCTGCCCATATGCTAAACGCATGTGGCGGATCTGGCTAAGACCCGTTGGGATGCCAAAAACCATGGTGAGTTTTTATTTTTGTCATACTTGAGCCTCCTTAGAGAAGATGTCTCTCGATAGTACTCTCATCCTCTATGCCTGTGCAGGCCTTGGAGAGGCCATTTTGATGAGGGAACCCCCTTCTGGGGAAGCGGATACCCCGAAGCCTGCTAAGGAGAAAAGAGAAAGAAGAAATCACCAGATGAGTCCCCAAAGCCGAAAAAGGCTAAAGTTCAAAAGCCCGAGGCTGATTCAGTGGCCTCAACTCGGGAGGCGGCCGAAAGTCTTTTTGCCGAGGGCGAAGAGAGTGATGACTGGCCGCTGGCACTTAGGGGGAGAAGAAGTTTTGTTGCCTCGAAGTCTACTGAGCTGAAGGTGACTGAGCCGGAGGCTGCTGGAACGGAGGCCGCTGAGGTGGTCCCGACCCGAACTGAGGGAATTGTTAAAGGGAGCTTAGACGAAGTCCCCCGGCCAACCAACGACCAAAACACATCGGGTGTCGAGGGGCACCTGGTTGATGAACCCGAAGAAACTAATGATGAAGCCCCTCGAAGGAGGGAGAGGGCCCCCGTTGAACCAGTCGAGGTGATAAACGTAGATGAGCCTCTGCCGGGACCATCATTCTCTCCTGGCAATTACGGGATGCCCAAGATATGAAAACTCTCGTCGTGGGGGCATCCCCCGGAGAGAATAGTATGTCTAAAGGATATTTTATCGGGGTTGAGGAAGGCCCCGATATCGACGCCTTATTGATCTTTGAAGAAGCCGAGAAGCTTCGACAACAGGTAATATTGACTTGACCGTTGTATTTTGAGTTTTGATTCTTGCTTTTCCGACTCCCTTCTTCTGTGTTTTCAGGCCGTGAAGCTCTCCAACCAAGCTTTTTCCAAGTCACAAGCTGAGTTGGCTCGTTGTGAGGACAAATTTAGGAAGCTCGATTCTAAATTGAACAAACTTAAGACCCTTCATGCCCAAAAGGAGGTGCAGCTAGGTGACCTTCGAGCTCATTTGGAGAGGATATCTCGAGAGCGGGCCGATCTCGATGAGCAGGTAATACGACCCTCGTTGGCTTATTTTTGTGCTTCAGTCAATTGAGCATTTGATACCTTAATTTGACTTTTTCAGCTCAAGCAAAAAGATGATCTAATGCGAGAGGAGCTTAAAGTCAGAGATACCGAAATCCTTGGGCTAAAGCAGCGCATGGATGAGGTGTATTCCGGTAAAGAAACTCTTTGATAGAAACTGACCTCGGTTGAGTGCCAACTTCAAGGGGCGAGGGGAGAAAGCCGCAAGTACAAAGATCGCCTTGCTGAATTAGTTGCTGAGATATCTGCAGCTAAGTCCGAAGCTGCTGTGCTCATATCCTCATACTGAAAAGATGCTGCTGCTGCAAATACTCGAGCCAGGAAGGTATCCGAAGAAGCCGAGCTTAAACTGTCCCGAGCCTTGGAACATGCCCGATTAAGATCTCGGAGACAGGCTCTTGAGGATGTATATACAGGGTGCATCGATTTGTCTGCCGAGATCGAGAGGGTGAAGGCCCTAGAGGAAAGATCGGCAACTCTGCTTTCTTCCGATGATGGTTCAGCAGTGATTCGACCAGCGGCTCGGAGGATGATGAAGGGGAAGGTGAAGTCCCCGAGGGGTAGGAGGTCGTCGATGTTCCGGGGGTCGAGGGCCAGGCCGTTGAAGGCACAACTTCCGAGGGAGCTCCATTTGGTCAAGTAACCCTGGTGGTAGATTAGGTTTTCATTTGTTCCTTTTTTGTGTAAGGGCTCTCGGAGTGAGCCTTGTAAATACGTCTTCGTGAAACTTTATCATATATATATGGATTTTTGCTTTTTGTCATTTCTTGTTTTCCCTTTGCCTTTTTGGAAAAAAATTCGATGCTTGTCGATAACCAGTTCGGTGTGTCGGACTTATGATATAAACCCCTCAGGTTTTCATGCTTGATGAGTGGTTGATAATAGTTGACCGTTCGATGTTCGATCCTCGAGTCAAATTTTGACTCGGGCTCATTTACCCTTAGGTTTTCAACATATTGGCCCTTAGGCTCTTTAGGCTGGCCCTTAGGCTCTTATGCATTGGCCCTTAGGCTCTTTAGGCTGGTCCTTAGGCTCTTACGCATTGGCCCTTAGGCTCTTTAGGCTGGCCCTTAGGCTCTTACGCGTTGGCCCTTGGGCTCTTTTTAGATTGGGTAGATGCGACCTCTAATATGGCTATAGTTTTCCCTCATTCTAGCTAAAGACTTTTGAAGTTTTGATTATGCCTTGGCATGTTTTATGTTCGTCCGACTCTTCGACGGCTCAACCGAGAACCTCGATTATGAGTCGATATGTGACAGTAGCTGAGTACCTTGGGAGGCTCGCTCGAAGGTTGAGTTTTCGAAACTTTTTCATCGAAGGCTGATTGTTTTCGAAGCCTTTTTATTGTTCGGAGCAGATATTATCGAAGATCCTTTGCTTATGCCGAGGGTAGCTTGATTAACCGGTTCTTTTTCGAAGCATTTTCGAAGTATTTGGAGGCCTTTAGTTTTATGGCAGCAGTCGGACGTCTCCGAGCCGCGTTAATTCGGCCGTAGCCTTTAAGTTCGACCGTAGTCTTTATGTTTGGCCGTAGCCTTTAGTCCCCGTGTGCAGTGACCTTGGCGTCTATATTGAGGGTATGCCTTTTTAGGGGTCTTACAAGTTCGAATATATAGCCCAGGCCTTAATATCGGGGTTATGCCTTTTTAAGGTCTTATAAATTTGAGCATGCCTTGTTTAGGTCTTACAGATTTGATGTTGCCTCACTGAGGGCTTACGAGCTCGAAGTTGCCTGATCAAGGTCTTACGAATTGGAGTCTTCGATGGCTCGATGAGCTGACTGTTGATAACAGTCCCCGGGTGTTCGAGAGTTTTTCGCTCTTGGGCCATTTTTCATGACAGTAGAGAATTTCTTCGAGGCACAAAGTGTTGATAAGCAAGAGGCTTCCTCAATTACTTGATATATGCGTACATGTTTTTTGCCTTTGGAGGCTCGATTATTCTACATGGACACGATTCGTTTGACCGTTTGGCCCAATACAACGTTTTCCTATCGAGGTCCTCCTAGGCATAGTTTGATTTCTTCTGAGAGGTGACCTACTAGGGTGATGCCCCCCAGTATTTGAGGTTGATTGAAGAGAAACCTTGATTACTTAATGAGTTCTCCTTAGGTAGCATATGAGTGTTGCCTCGTTAAAAACCTCGCCAGTAAAACTCGTTCGGGGTAAAACCCAGTCCAAGGGAAAAAGAGCGCAACGCATGCTTTAAAACCCAAGGTCTTTGATCTAGAGGGTGCTTCGACTCCTTTCAATTGAATACCTGCAATAGGTTAGTATAAAACGTAAATGAAAAGGGGGGGGGAGGGGTTGTACCTTAGCAATAATAGCATTCGAGCCCCGATACGTTTTAATCGCTTGCTCCGAGGACGCGGTACGGTCCTTATTTCCCATATTTGGATGTAGCTGAGAATGTCGGTTGTGGTTCCTACCCGGCTGTTTGCTTGTCTTTTGGCTTTTTCGGTGTAGGGGACGTCGATGCCGGTGCCATGCCGTGTACCGCAAACATCTCTCTTGCTGCATGCTGCTCCCCGTACACTGCTTTTACTCCATCCTTGGATGGAAATTTCATCATTTGATGGAGGGTTGATGGCACTGCCCTCATACTGTGTATCCACGGCCTTCTAAGCAAGGCATTATATCTCATGTCACCTTCGATAACATGAAACTTGGTATCTTGGATTGTACCGGCTACATTGACCGGGAGGACGATCTCCCCTTTCGTCGTATTGCTCGCCATGTTGAATCCATTGAGGACTCAAGAGGCGGGTACGATCTGCTCGAGCAGTTTGAGCCGATGCACCACCCTCGACTTGATTATGTTGGTCGAGCTACCTGGGTCCACGAGCACACGTTTAATTTGAAATTTATTCAAAAGAAAAGAAATTACCAGTGCGTCATTATGAGGATGAGACAAGGTCTCGATGTCCTCTTCGCTGAATGTGAGAGCATCCTCTGGTATGTAATTCCGAGTTCGCTTTTCCCTGGTGATGGATATTTCCATTCGTCTGACAACGGGTCCCTGTGGGGCATCGGCCCCTCCAATGATCATGTGGATGACGTGCCGTGGTTCTTCTGGTTTGTTTTTCCTCTTCGCCTCTCTTTCCCGAAAATGGTTTTTAGCTCGGTCGCTGAGGAACTCTCGAATATGCCCTTTGCTGATCAGACGGGCTACCTCTTCTCGAAGCTGTATGCAGTCCTCGGTCCTATGACCGTGAGTGCCGTGATATTTGCATATCAAGTTAGGGTTCCTTTGTGAAGGGTCTGATAGTATGGGTTTTGGCCACCTGGTATCTTTGATTCTGCCTATGGCTGATACGATGCCCGAGAAATCGACGTTAAAATTGTACTCGGATAGCCGGGGTGCCTCCACTAGCCTAGTGTGCCTATCAAACCCGGCTTTACTCATGAGTCCCCGGAATTTTGACCCCGATCTGTCCTTCGATCGCCTCGAGGCACATTACGCTTCGGGGCGTTCCTTCGATCTTCTACGTAAGGCCGGTATCTTTCCTTGTTTGGTCTCGACTCCCTTTCCGTAAACCTTTGTTCCTTTGTTAAGAGCCTGCTAGGATATACTGAGCCCGAAGGGGCTCCTAATTGGTCGTCTTCGACCCTGATCTTCGATTGATACCTGTTGTGCACATCCGCCTAGGTCACGGCGGGATATTCAACCAAATTTTGTTTTAGTTGCTTCGAAGCTACCGAGATTTGTTCGTTCAAGCCCTGAGTGAAGGCTTGCACTGCCCAGTCATCGAAGACCGGTGGTAATGCCATTCGCTCCATCTGAAATCGAGATACAAATTCCCTTAGCATCTCGTTTTCTCTCTGCTTGATTTTGAAGACATCAGACTTCCTGGTGGCGACCTTGATGGCACCAGCGTGCGCCCTCACAAAAGAGTCTGCCAACATGGCAAATGAATCTATCGAGTTCGGAGGTAGGTTGTGGTACCACATCATGGCCCCTTTCGACAGTGTCTCTCCAAATTTCTTTAGCAAGACGGATTCAATCTCGTCATCCTTTAAGTCATTCCCTTTTACAGCACAAGTATAAGCGGTGACGTGCTCATTGGGGTCCGTGGTCCCGTTATTCTTCGGGACATCGGGCATTCTGAATTTCTTCGGGATGGGCTTCGGAGCCGCGCTTGGTGGGAATGGTTTTTGTATGAACTTCTTTGAATCTACGCCCTTCAGGATCGGAGGTGCACCCGGGATCTAATCAACCCTCGAGTTATAAGTCTCCACCTTTTTATCGTTATCCTCTATCTTCTTTTCTCCTGATTCAATCCTTTTCGTGAGGTCCACGAGCATCTTCATAATAGCGGGGTCTGTTGCTGACCCGTTATTACTCGATCTCTCTGGTGCCTGCTCGATTCGAGCAGCCGTTTTTGGTGCTACTGTGCTTGGAGTTTTTTGGTGACTTTGTAGCTGAGCAATAGCCACTTGTTGTGCTTGCAACATTTCAAAAATGACTTGAAGACTAACGTCTCTTTCCTCACCGCGCACACTTCTGTCGGTAGGAGAGCTTACATCGACATGCACAACGTTCCGTGAGCTCACGTCAATGGGGGTTTGTGCTGGTGCCTCCCTTGGGTTTTGCGGTGGTAAACCGACATTTGCTGGTGCTACCCTTGGGTTTTGCGGTGGTACACCGACGTCTGCACCGTTTTCTCCCTGAAGCCCAATACCGTTGTTTTCGCGTGCATTTGCTGAGTTAGACATTTTGACCTGAAATCAGAGATTCTTGGACAAGAAAAAGTATGAAGAATAACTTGTGTTTTCAGAAAACTAGCACCAAAACAATCACTATTATTTTTAGCCCCACGGTGGGCGCCAAACTGTTTACCTTGAAAATGGTAATGACAATTATATTGATTTTGTGGTTCTAAAAATATGTGACTTATTTTAATACTAGGTGTTAGGCAGTAGATGCTAAGTGTAAATAAAGAGAATAATGAAAGCAAACCAAAGTTGTCACAAAATCGAGCCTCGAGCTGGCCGGAGCAGGGGCTTCAAGGCTTGCTTAAGGCAGTTGGTAGTGAGCTTATTGATGAAGAAACAATGACAATGAGGCCTCAAAGATGGCATTTTGCGGTTAATAATGAGCAATAAATGAACAATGAAAGAATAAGAAATAAATGTGTAGAACAATTGTTTAAGCAAATAGCAGAGAATGTTGTATTGTATTCAATATGTTGTGTAATAATCCGATTCCCTTTACAAGATGACAAGGTCCCCTTTATATAGGAGGGGAATCCTAACATAGTACATGTCTAATAATGATGGGAAAAGGCTATTGGTATAGCTGTATAATGGCTCAATACGGATTGATATTATTCTTGCAGACCTGGTCAGTTCCAACCACGTATCCTTGGGAGCTTTCCTGCCTTTCCATGACGATCGTCAATTTTCATGCTGCCTCGAGGTACGCTATGATGGGCCTTCAATACACCCTCTCGAGGCGAGCACTTCGGGGTCGAGCCTTAGGCTATGCTTCGAGCCCATCGAGGTCGAACTCAGAACGCCATAGAAGCCTCAAAATCGATCTTCCCTGATTTTGACCGTATACAAAAAGCCTACAATTTATTAAAATAAATTTCGTAATGGGTTTATTACGGTCGGTTTAGCATTAACACCCTAGGACGAAGGAAGTAATACGATTGAGAATTTGGTGTGAAAAAAGGTAACACCCCTTTGACAGAGACAAAAAAGGTGTTGACATCGAAAGAAAGAGATTAATATTACCCACTAGGGGAGATATTGTGATAGCTGTAGAACGAACCCGATCAACAATCAACGACTTAGCACTTGTCGTGTAGTGAATCCAACTTTGGAAATTCCAGAGTCAAATCTCATCACCCTTCTATTCCAGAGTCTATAGATATACGGAGACAGTTATTCATCACTTCCTTCAAATCAACCATTCTTTCAATCTGCAGACCATAAATAAAAGAAAGAAATTAATCACAGAAAATGTGTGGCATATTTGCGTATTTGAATTACAACGTGAGTAGAGAGAGACGATACATACTGGAAGTCCTTTTTAACGGACTGAGGCGTTTGGAGTACAGAGGTTATGATTCCGCTGGAATTTCTATTGATGATTCTTCCGATTCCAATTTCCTTCCTTTAGTCTTCCGCCAAGAAGGCAATATCGAATCACTCGTCAAATCTGCCTACCAAGGTAAATAAGTTTTCTGATTTGTTGATCTGCCTGTTGCTCTTTTTTCCTTTCTGTTTGTGATGAGGACGTCATGATTACTGCTCCGAAATAAAGTCATGATCTTTTTGGCAACTGTGGAAGACCAAATCCTTTTGGTGAATAATTTCTTTAGGGAATGCTACTGCTAAGAGGCTGTAAAAAGTGAGATATACTTTGCCAGATCGTTATGGGTTCAAGCTGTGGAAACAGTGTCTTGCAGAAATGTATAGTAAAGTTGTGTACATTAGACACAATGTGGTTTAGTCCTTCCTCGCACCGTGCACATAGTGTGAGCTTAGTGCACTGGCTGTCTTTTTTTTTCACTCTGAACTTCCCTTTCATGCATCTTTCATGATTAGAGAACCGTCCCCCCCCCCCCCCTTCCTACTTATTCCCCCCCCCCCCCCCTCTTCCTATTATTATTACTGGTATAAAATGGTAATGGATAGTATTAAGTATTGGTTAAAGTATTAGCCTCACCTCAGTGTCTAGTGCCTACTGAGGCACTGCAGTTCTTAGCAGAGTATCACGAATTCAAATGATATATGATAGAAGGGATGATCTTAGTGGGTGACTGCAAATTTTAAGTGCTGAATCTGCGTAAAAAGTTGTCAACTTTTTCCTTATTTTTGGCAATTTGAATGATGGCACGTAGAAGGTGGGGGATACTAACATATTCTATGTAAAGCTCTCACTTGGCTTTCTAGATAGTTGTTGGAAAAGGTGAGCATTGTTAAGACAAGATAAGCGTGAACGTTGTGCAAAAGATGCTAATGTTAAGGGGAATCTGATTCATTAAAACATACACACCGTAAGGTCATGTCAAAGGGAATATGGACTACTTTAATCAATCCGTAACTGAATAAATATACGAGCAGTCTCCACCATAATGAGTAGCTTGTTTGTTTCCTTCCATGATGCTTATGAAATGAGAACTTTGTGTAGTATACTATTCACTACGTATGGGATTTTAACCAGGTATACATAATTTTCTAAAATTTACCAAGATTTGATGTTTTCATTCTTCTGTATGCAAGAGCTTATTAGGGATAATTAGCAGGCATAAATAGTCGACAAAGCTCTGATCCTTTAATGGGTTTGAAGTAGTTTATTTTTGGAACCAATTAGACTCAGTAATGTTGAGCAATAGAGGAAACATGGCGTGATGTTGAAGGACAGAATAGAAGTTGTGTAGGATAAAACAAAGAGATTACATTTTTCCCTAGTAGAAAGTAGAATGATTGTAAACTTAGAGCTCATTATGCTCACTATCAACATTTTAGACTACAGATAGTTTCTTCAGATGTTGGGGAGAGTGATGCGTGCCACAAGTTGAATATGAGAGGTTTTTTTTGACTACTCTTAGCATGTTCAATAGTTTAAGAAAATGACCATGCTTAACTGTTGAAAAGACTTCGTCCTTGGCCAAGAGCAAGAATTAGGGGAGGTGAAGGTTTGAATACATTGTTCGCCTTTTTTTCATGTTTTTTCTTTATTAAAAAGCATTTTCAAACCTTATTGTTCTGCTTCCTAGTCAGCGTTCATGGAATTCATTTTGCTTGATTATGTAGGAGTGTATGTGGTTGGGCCTGCTGAACCTCCAACATCCTCTCTTTTTATGAATTTCTTTTGTCAGAGATGTATGGGGTTCATTTTACATTAGTCACATGTAAATAGTATAATCATGTAACTACTTAATTAGAGAAGATAAATCAAGCAGATAACTTATGGGTGGTATTTCACAATCATTGGGATGTAATTGGTCACATGTATTGTAATTATACAACTATGTTATTAATGAAACATAATTCAGCCAGCTACCTTAGAAGTAGTATCTCATAATCATTGGGACTAGGAGTCTTTAAATAAAGCAAAATTATTTTTCTGTATCACAAACTGTTGAAGACATTGCTCTCATACATTTTCAAACTTTTGGTTTTCTCTCTTGCTTACTATTCAAACTTTTGAACCTTAACTTGATGCTTTATTGTGAGAGTATGTTGAGTCAATTTTGCTTGATATTGAGCAATGACTATGTTCAACTGTGGTTAACAACTTGTCAGAGTACATAGCGACGTCGTAAAACCAGGATCAGAAAGTTATCTGTTTTTGTCCTCCATGGCTCCATTCTAATAAAATGGCCAAAACATTATTAAATATTTCTCCTTTAAAGTTTACTTATACATTTACATTTATATGGGGGGGGGGGGGGGGGGAGGGGGGGGGGTTGAGTCTCATTTTCTGGCGCTTACATTGAATTCATGTGCTCAGACATTGCCGCTATAGATTTGAATCTGGAGGAATCATTTTCTATTCATGCTGGAATAGCACACACTCGGTGGGCCACACATGGGGAGCCTGCTCCTCGGAATAGTCATCCTCAGTCCTCTGATGCTAGGAATGAATTTTTGGTTGTTCACAATGGTGTTATCACCAATTATGAGGTTCATATGATTCTCTTGATAATAGATTTCTTTTATAACATTTTTTGTTCGATCTCATGATTACTCTCATTCTCTGTGACAAGCTAGAGTGCTGTTTCTTTTACATGCATGATTCTGTTCATTGGATTTTGGCCTAACAAAATGTTATTATTTGCTTCTTGAACTATTTATAGGTTTTAGCTTTGAGTGATTCTACTTTTTGTATTATGTGTCGTATGTTTGGATTACAGTTCACTCATTTGTTAGAATTTGGTTGCTGTTGATAAAAAAATACATTTGTTAGAATTTGGAACTTCTCTCTGAATTCTGAAAGATTCTTTTAAAAGGTAAAATTCACAGGGACTATATCCTAGCTGAAAAACTTATTTTTATCCTTGAATTTATTCAGTACTGTAAGTACTATCTTGATCCTGTGGAACATTGTCAGCATTTTCTCTTTTAAGCAAATTTGAAGTTACAAATTAGAGCTGACATGACACTGAAACTAAGTATTAAGCTAAAGACTAACAATTAATTCATTCTTGGTGATTTAAGCTAATGGAGGGAGACAGTGAAGCTTTATTCATTTACTTTGAACATTGGATGAGAACTTAAGGAAAGAAACTTCTGATATCTGCAAGGATAGAATATCTGGTCAACAACAACAACATACCCAGTGTAATCCCACAAGTGGGGTCTGGGGAGGGTAAACTGTACGCAAACCTTACCCCTACCTTGTAAAGGTAGAGAGACTGTTTCCGGTAGATCCTCGGCTCAAGAAAAGCATAATCACAACAGTTTTGAAAAAGAAATACGGTAGTGAAGAAGCCATGGGAAAGAGTCTGATAGAATATCTGATCAATGTTTTTAATTAGTCGGAAGGAAAGACAAACAACTGATAAATGCAAGTATGAAATTCCCTTGTGGATCATGCAGTTGTTACACATAGAAACATGCATGAAAGATATGCTTCATTAAGGATACGATTTGGCATATCTGGAGACCTGACCATCCCTAATCCACAATATTACATACTCTTCTTTGGTCATTGGTGGTGAAAGTCATGCAACAGCGACAGCGTCTAGGTCATATACTCACAACTGGATACCAATGCTCTAATTGGTAAACCAATCCAGTACAGTACTATTTCTGTTGTGATCGAGGAACAATTTTCTTTTCTGTAACAACTTAACTTATGCCAACTTAGTTGAAAAAATAACCTGTTCAAGCATCTTCTAGAAATAAAACGAAATATCAAAGGTTCAGCTCTATGGGAAGAATGGCAGCCATGTTGGCTGAAACTCAATCTATTTATAATACAGAGAAGGAATAAAAAGGACACTATAAGATATCAAGTATTCTTTGGTCTAACAATATATCCAACAATAATATTAACTTTGCAGTTGTCGTGGGTTCTCAGATTGAAAGCCCTATCCTTAGAGCCATAAAGTGACTTCCTTTATCCCAAAAAAGACAAAAAAAGAGAGCCATACAGTGACTCTCTCAGGGCTGTGTAATCGTAAGGTTGCTTGTTCATGTAGTCGATTGGAATACATTTGATTTTAGTTAGTAGATATCAGAGTATTTGGAGTTAGTCTCATATAAGTACTTAGAACCTCGAGTTAGCATACAGTTCCTTTAGCGGAAGATGGAACTCATTCAGTCTGGTCGCAACATATAGTTTTTTCTTGTATAGGTCTCCAGATCATGGTGGTAAGAATTTTGTCCAGATGGAGGATTTATGATAACTTGTTGACAATGCTCAGATGTAATATCTCTTTCCATGTGGAACCTGAAGTTTTAGTTCATGTTGTCCCCTTCTGATCTGATGGTGAATATATGGCTATACTATCAATGGTTTTTTATATTTACCACTACGTAGAGAATTAATAATAGTGTCATGTTTCCTTTCTGAGAGTTAGTGTTCGTCTAGTATTTTTGCTTGTTCGTTCTGAAATGAGAAATAAGTTTGGACTTGAAATATCTGTTGAATAGTAATCTTGAGCACGTTAATTAGATATAACTGTTTTTTGCATTTTGATTTTTTGTTTTAGAGTTTCTTCTTCACTTTCTTTCTTTAATTTCTTTTTGAACTGATTGAAGTTCACAAGGAGAAAAATATATACCGCAGATTACCTATAAATAAAGATGCACCCTGAATTGTGTTATATCTCTTAATAATTTTTTTCTGTTTGCATTAAGATATTGTTGATCACTTTCCTGTAATATGTGGCTGAGTGCTATGTGCTGATACACACCTCTGTCTTTTGATTCTCCAGGTGTTAAAACAGACCCTTGTCCGTCAAGGTTTCACCTTTGACTCTGAAACAGACACAGAAGTAATTCCAAAGCTGGCAAAATTTGTTTTTGATAAAGCTAATGAAGAAGGTAAGTTTCCAAGTAAATCCAGTTCATTTGTCAGAAGGCAGTTTCATTTTGTCATCTAAACCTCTTTTTCTTTTTGATTCCTTCTCCATGAAATGTGGGAAAAGGATAGCCAGTCATCAGTCTATTACCCTGGGAAATAGATTCTAAAGATCTAGAGCATAAAAAGGGGAGATGTCTAAATTATGTGAAAAGTGAAAAATCCATGGAAAAGATACAGCCAGCAAATTTATACTTGATGGCTAACACTAGATTTTACTCTAATACTAAATATAAGACCCCCCATCTCACAGGCCATCACTCAACAAAGATATCAAAGGGTTAAGAACGAATAAGACCAATTTAATTCTTACAGGGGAAAAAGAATCATAATTAACTCATGGGCCTTGCCATTAATTTGAAAATGCACTGCTTTGGTGTTTAACCTCTGGCAGATTATCAAATCCATAAATACTGGCTAGAGCTCCAATTTGACCCAAAAACTTAGCATATTAACTATGCAGTTTTAGAAACTAAACAAATGATATTTTACACTCTGATTTTGTGGTTCTAGGTTGTTTTGAGTTCCAACACTTGACGATTTTAGCTCAATCCTATGAAATCTCACTTTTTGCAACTTATTTAATTGGCTCCTTTGGCACCTTTCCGCAAAGAAACTTGCTAAGTACTGTTGTGATAGTTTAAAATCTTCTTTACCTTGTCAAGGAAAACCTTAAGTCCCTATAAAATAGGGGTTAACATGTTTTGGGATTTATAATACCATTGACTATTTCTGTCCAGATATACTTGGCAATTTTCTGTTTTCATATCCAATCCAATTTCCTTCACAATTTACCTAATTTTTTAATTCCTGTATTCCCAAAATTCAAATGCATGTACAAGATAATACTACGTAACGATTTCTTGGTCATGGTTTCATATTGTTTAAAAAAGTTACCCCTATTTTCACTCGTTTCAATGCACCTAAACATCCGAGCTATATTTCAGATCTCCACTTTAGTCAAGTGGCGTCAAGTAAACTGAGACAGAGGTTGTATCTCTGTTCTGCAATGAAGTTACTTTAATCATTATTTGGTTTCTCTTTACAATGTTCTATCCCAGTGATTGACTTCTTTGGGTTTCTCTATGCAACTTATTCTCCCCAAATAGTCTTTGACTACTTGTTTTAACGCAATGGGAACATGTTATTATATATATGTTTTTGCCTACTCAGTCATTGGCCATTTGTCACGATCCAAACTAGGGGTCGTGACCAGCACCTAACTAGTAACCCCCTTCAAGTGAACCTCTGGTAAGCTTGTAAAGTAGCACACAACCATCTCAATATACTTAATATCACCATACATGTATAGACACCTTCATACTTGCTAACAAAACTTACCCAGGATTGGACTGCAAGTACATGGAGCAAAATCTACAACATTGAGCTTAAGCACCCAAGGTCAAAGTATAAGAACTTCCGAAAACCCTTGCTGATTTTACACTGGAACGGGGCTTACGCTGCATGGTAAATCCTGCATGTTGCAGTAACCTTCAGACCTACGTTCCTTATTCATAATGGTTTTACCATGTCGCACTAAGTCCTTCTCCATGACGCGGAAAAGCTTCGTTGCTTTGGTCCTACCATGAAAGCGTCAAATCTACCAGTTGTGGCAACTGCTCTGGTGCTGTACCAGCTTCATATTTCAGCTTTTAACCTATATTCACTTTCTCCAACTATCCTTTATGTATTCCAAGGATCATTTCTTTATGACAACATGTCAATCAGGTTTTAAACTACCATTACGACTTAAATCAAATTAAATTAAAAAGTTAATGACTCATCTGAGTTAGTGTTACATCTTATCCTGTGAACTATAGCAGTACAATATATGTTGGTAATTTTTGTTCATTGCTAGAAGTTGTCCGTACATTCTCTCACTAGTCAGTTTAGTGTTTGAGAAGTTTCTGTTCACAGTCACAGCTGAGGACTAAACAAATTCTTATCAGATTCTTAGAGTTATGGTTGTCTTTCTGATTAGTGTAGACACATTTTGACAAACTTCATTGTACATATTTTGGCTGGAAATGTCAGACGACGGGTTTTGAAATAGTTTCTTTCCTTTTGAATTTCGGTTCTTATAATGCATACAAATTATGGATAAAGTTAGTAGGATAAGTGTTAAGACTGTCATCACAGGTGACCAGAGCGTGACATTCAGTCAAGTTGTGCTTGAAGTAATAAGGCATTTGGAAGGAGCGTATGCTCTCATATTCAAAAGCCGACATTACCCAAATGAATTGATTGCTTCCAAACGTGGTAGTCCACTGCTTCTTGGTGTGAAAGTAAGTTAAACTGGAAATGAAGCTTGTATCAGCATATATCAGATTCCTTACGTTTGCTTTGATAAACTTGTTGTTTGCCTTTATATTTACTTGTTAGATGGGCCTTTTCCAGTGCTATACCTGTTTGATTAAGGGTTTGGCTCTTTTATCCCCTATGTCTTATTTCTTGAGTCACTAAAGACGATAGATATTAGTGTTATCACATATGAAAGGACACTATTGTCTGATATTGATGTTGCACAAAAAGAGAGAAGAATATAGTGCGAAAAAAGAGAGGAATAAGAGAGAGAGAGAGAGAGCATCAACTGAGCGAGCGAGAGCATCAACTGGCATATGCAAAGATATGGAGATTTTTCCCTTTCAAAAGCAGTGTATAGAACCCTTTCCCAAAATCTTTTAAGCAGGGAAACTTTGAGAGACATGAACCTAAGACCAGCTATGTCAGATAAGGGTTAAGGGAAAGATAGTTGGGGAACTTTAAGAGGTGGAGTAAACTAGTCTTTGACCAACATTAACTGGCATATGCAAAGATATGGTAATTTTCCTGCTCTGCAAGTTTATCTGACTTGGTGTCTTAGAAGTGAACCGTGTACTTGGTCCTCTCAATCTCTTATTAGGAATTCTCTATATAGCTTCACAACTTGGCTGCTTTAGAATTGTCAAAACTTTTAGTAAAGAATTGGATCATACTAGTTTTAAATCAATACAAACTGATATATGTAGGGACGGTGATGTTTTTCTTAAACTAATCTAACTTGGTGTACAGTGTACATACTTGTGTGTGTGAATATGTATATCTGGATGTGTGTGGGTGTACAAATCATGCTATCCCTGAATGCTTTTGAGTTGACAGCTAATGACCCATATAGGGTCAAAAACATCATGTACGCAGATAAAGAAATAAATGATCACTGGAAGTATTTTACCGATGATGCTAACATTTAGCAAAGTTTCTTGAATAAGATTATTTGATTTCCAGGACTCGGAAGAAGAGGCCACTGTTGGATCATCATTTAGTAATGTTAAATTTCCTTCAAGCAATGGGCAACCAAAGGAATTATTTTTATCCAGTGATGCTAATGCTTTGGTTGAACATACAAAAAAGGTCTTGGTTATTGAGGATGGCGAAGTTGTTCATATTAAGGTACTCTCTTATTGTTAGTTCTCCATGCTAAGCTATTTCCTTTTCCAAAATGGTGCTTGTGACAAGCGAGCTATGAGTATAACTCTAGCTAACTGAGTAATACGACATGCTGCTTAACAGAAAAAGGTTTAGTTTTCTTGGTTCTGTTGAGATGAACGCAAGGGGAAATCATTTGGAAGGTCTTCTTCTCCTTTTGTTTTCTTTGAGTAATATGACATGCTGCTTAACAGAAAAGGTTTAGTTTTCTTGGTTCTGTTGAGATGAACGCAAGGGGAAATCATTTGGAAGGTCTTCTTCTCCTTTTGTTTTCTTCTTCAAGTATTTAGTTTTTAACTATCCTGCCTTTTCGTAGTATTTTCTTTCTTTTTGTTATATTTTTCTTTCTATTTTTTGATGGAATGTTCTCAAACTTCTCTTACAAAAGTAACAACATTTCTCAACTTGTATGATATGTTAGTTGATAATCCTTCATTCTGAGCGTATTGGGAAAAGAACGTTGCCAATTTCTTTTTTAAATAATATTTAACGCCGCATTATAGTAGGAGGTTAGGCATGGACTCCTACGCGTAAATGAAAATCCAAAAAGTGTATACATATGAGAGGGGGACTTGATGCCTTACCTCTTCAAAGAACAGTGTCACTAGTCCAAGGCTGTCAGCATGAAGAGTTAGTGGATTTTATATATATATTTAGCGGCCGAGCTGCTGTTTCATGAATAGAATTCTTGGCTATATTACCATATTTTGATATGGGTTTACTGTTCCCTCACTTTGAACATGCCTGAGTTCTCTTTCTGGTTTCTTTCTCTTTTTTCTTTACCTTCTAACTTATCCTTCTTAGGAGGGACTCTGTTTGATTGTGTTGAGTTCTCAAAGAAAGAAGAATTTGTACTTAGTGAGGAACACCTCACCAGCACTTGGTCAGTACCGTTCTCGGCCTTTTGGCTAAGATCAAGTGTACATAACGTGTATTGGTATTTAATTCTGAATGCACATAGGAAGACACACGTGTAATAATTTCCTTTTCAGCTTTATGGTTGTAGCCAGCATTCTAGACCTTGTGTCCATCGGATGACCCATTGTTCCTTGGACTTGGGAGAGCTCATTCGTTAGTTCCTTTTTACCTAGTTCAGGATGTTAGGTTTTCATCAAGAATATCTTAGTTATCATTTGAAGAGCATATGCTTCAAATGTAAGGACATGGCTGATCAATTCAAAAAGACTTCTTGCATGTCCACACTCAGCTATTTATTGTCAGTGTTGCCATTTCATTCTAAGGCCTGCATAATGTCTATGTGAGAATGCACGGGAGAAAAATCTTATTCATTCTCTAAAGTGTTGTACAATACAATGATTACATAATAAAAGGTATCTACTTCCCGATATGGGACACTATACATGACTAACTACTTAACACTCCCCCCAAGCCGGTGCATATAAATCAAATGTACCGAGCTTGTTACAGATGTAACTAATATGAGAACCAGTAAGAGACTTAGTGAAAATATCTGCAAGCTGATCATTCGACTTCACAAACTTTGTAACAATATCTCCTGAGAGTATCTTTTCTCTGACAAAGTGACAGTCGATCTCAATGTGTTTAGTCCTCTCATAGAACATCAGATTTGACGCAATATGAAGAGCAACTTGATTATCACACACCGGTTCCATCTTGCTGATTCTCCGAACTTCAACTCCTTGAGCAATTGCTTGACCCAAACTAGCTCACACGTTGCCATAGCCATGGCCCGATATTCGGCTTCGGTGCTAGATCGAGTAACTACATTTTGTTTCTTGCTCTTCCAAGAGACCAAATTACCTATTACTAGAACACAATATCCAAACATAGAACGTCTATCAGAAGGTGATCCTGCCCAATCAGCATTTGTGTACCCAACAATTTTCTCGTAACCTCAATCCTCGAATAGTAATCCTTTGCCTGGAGCTGACTTCATATACCGAAGAATGCGAACAACTGTATCCTAGTGATATCACAGGGAGAATCCATAAACTGGCTTACAACACTCACCGGAAAAGAAATGTCAGGTCTAGTCACTATGAGGTAATTCAGTTTGCCAACCAACCTCCTATATCTCGTAGGATCTCTAAGAGGCTCCCCTGTCCAGGCAGAAGCTTAGTATTCGGATCCATAGGAGTGTCAATAGGTCTGCAGCCCATCATTCCAGTCTCCTCAAGAATTTTTTTTTTTATGCGGTGAAGATTTTATTAAAAACAGTATCAAGCTGATACTGTAAAAATACAAAGATACTGCTGGCTTAAAAATATTAAATCCTAAGCGGTCTAGCATCTCCAGCATATCATGAAAATTCATAACAATATTTCCATCTTTCCAATAGTACAAATAATGTAAACAACTATATTTCACATATTGCAGCTGCTCCTTCTTGTCTCCTCAAGAATGTCTAAGGCATACTTCCGCTGTGAAATAATAATACCTGAGCTAGACTGAACGACCTCACTACCTAGAAAATACTTCAATCTGCCCAGATCCTTAGTCTGGAAGTGCTGAAAGAGATGCTGCTTCAGATTAGTATTACCACCCTGATTATTACCAGTAATAACAATATCATCGACATAAACCACTAGATAAATACACAAATTAGGAGCATAATGCCGATAAAACACAGAGTGATCAGCTTCACTACGAGTCATGCCGAACTCCTGAATAACTGTGCCGAACTTACCAAACAAAGCTTGAGTGGACTGTTTCAAACCATATAGTGACCTGCGCAATCGGCATACAAGACCAGTAGACTCCCCCTGAGTAACAAAACTAGGTGGTTGCTCCATATAAACTTCTTCCTCAAGATCACTGTGGAGAAAAGCATTCTTAATGTCTAACTGATAAAGAGGCCAATGACGTACATCATCCATAGACAAAAAGAGACGAACAGATGCTACTTTAGCCATGGGAGAGAAGTGTCACTATAATCAAGCCCAAAAATCTGAGTGTACCCTTTTGCAACAAGACGAGCCTTAAGCCGATCAACCTAGCCATCCGGGCGGACTTTGACTGCATAAACCCAACGACAACCAACGGTAGACTTACCTGAAGGAAGATGACAAACTCCAAGTGCCACTCGCATGTAAAGCAGACATCTCGTCAATCATAGCATGTCGCCATCCTGGATGAGATAGTGCCTCACCTGTAGACTTAGGGATAGAAACAATGGACAAATATGATATAAAAGCAGAACGAGGTGATGACAGACAATGATAACATAAACTGACATAATGGAGATTAGGATTAAGTGTGGATTGTACACCTTTGTGGATGTGCAATTGGTTGACTAAGAGGAGACAAGTCCGCAGTAGGTGCAGAATCTGATGCAGGACGTGAATCACCTGGGCCTGATGCTGGACGTGGACGACGATGTAAGTCAAGAGTGGTGGATCTGTAGAAGGTTGAACTAGACTAGGTGGTGGAATTGGAGTTGGAGAGGTGGTGGAGTTGGAGTTGGAGAGGAAGATGAATAGGAGATAGTGACTGAATCTCCAAAAGCTGAAACTGGTAGCACCTCAGAAATATCTAAGTGACTACCTGGACTTGTGAAGTATGATTGGGTTTCAAAGAAGGTAACATCAGCGGGCATAAGGTACCGCTGGAGGTCAGGAGAATAGCATCGATACCCTTTTTACGTTCTCGAGTAACCCAGAAATACACACTTAAGAGCACGAGGAGCTAACTTATCTTTTCCTGGAGTAAGGTTATGAACAAAATACGTGCTTCCAAAGACACGGGGTGGAAGAGAGAACAAAGGTAAGTTAGGAAACAGGATAGAGAATGGAACTTGATTCTGGATAGCTGAAGATGGCATACGATTAATAAGATAGCAAGATGTAAGAACTGCATCCCCCAAAATGCAACGAAATATGAGATTGTATGAGTAGGGTACGAGCAGTTTTAATAAGATGTCTATTCTTTCTTTCTGCTACCCCATTTTGTTGAGATATGTACGAACAAGATGTTTGATGAATAATCCCATGAGAGTTCATAAACTACTGAAATGGGGAAGACAAATACTCTAGGGCATTATCACTACAAAATGTGCGGATAGAAACCCCAAATTGATTTTGAATTTCAGCGTGGAAGGTCTGGAAAATAGAAAACAACTCAGATCGATTTTTCATTAAAAATATCCAAGTGCACCTGGAATAAACATCAATAAAACTGACAAAGTAGCGGAATCCCAAGGTAGAACTGACCCGACTAGGACCCCAAACATCTAAATGGACTAAAGTAAAAGGTGGATCTGCTCGATTATCAAGATGCCGAGGGAAATGGGAGCGGGTATGCTTACTGAGCTGACATGACTCACACTTTAGAGTGGATAAGTGAGATAAACCAGGTACCATTTTCTGAAGTTTTGACAAACTGGGATGTCTCAACTGTTTATGTAGTAAATCTGGTGAATCGATAACAGGACAAGTTGTTGAAGGAAGACAAGATGTGAGTCCATGTGATTTTGCAAGGATAAGGTAATAAAGTCCATCTTATTCACGCCCGGTACCAATGATCCGCCCTGTACTGCATTCCTGTATAAAAACAAGGTCATCAAGAAATAAAATAGAGCATTTAAGTGATTTGGCTAAGCGACTAACGGCTATGAGATTAAAAGGACTACCGGGAACGTAAAGAACTGAATCTAAAGGTAGGAAGTGGACTTGCTTGACCTATTCCAGTTGCCATGGTTTGAGATCCATTGGCCATTGTGGCTGTTGGAAGAGATTGAAAATATGAAATAGTAGTGGAAAGAGATTTGTTACCACAAATATGATTAGATGCACCTGAATCAATGACCCAAGACCCTGAAGATGTCTGTTTACATGCTTTGTACCGAAGGAACTAAATATAATCCGGTAAAGAAATCCTCAGGATTAGATTCAATGAATTGGATCCAACGAAATTGTGAGTTAAAGGCTTCTGATACGAATGCCATTATAATGATGCACCGAAAAAGCAGAATTTTTTTGGGAATTACTGTTCACACTGGAAAAAATATAAAAGTGAACATAATTTGATTTAAATTGGATGGGTATGCTGGGATTTGCAAGGAGAAGACACTGTCCCGAAGAAGTTTCCCCAAATTCTGGCCGGAAACTGCCTTACGCGCCGGCGCGTGGGCGTCGGAGATTAGCCGGAGAAATTCTTCGGGCGACGCGTGGGGGCGCGTGCGTCCTTTTCTGCCGGAGAATTTTGTATGGGTTGGTCGCCGAGCTCTGATCTACTTCCTGGTGGTGTTGGTTTTTGCACAACACTGACGGATAGTGGCTTTTTACTTGCGGCAGACTCGTGTTTTTTTTCTGGTTGACTGATTACTCTTCCTGGAGTCACTGGAATTTATGCACAGTGATAAATCTCTCACGATTGCTCTGATACCATGTGAAAATGCACGGGAGAAAAATCTTATTCATTCTCTAAAGTGCTGTACAATGCCCTATATATACAGTGATTACATACTAATAGGTATCTACTTCCCGATTTGGGACACTATACATGACTAACTACTTAACAGTCCACGCGATGTATTGCCGCATTTTAGCGTCAATTTCATATGGAGTTAAGAAAGTCAATCTCCAGAGAATAAATTTTGAAACTTTCTTGCAAAACTCTCGGGAAGTTCATAAGAGAACCCAGTTACATTAGTCAGAGTACTATTAGGCCTCAGGAGTAGAGGCTCTTTGGTGCCCCTCCACTCAACTTTTCCTTGTTGTACCATCATGTCTATCTGCTTTTTTCCTTTGATTTTTGAAATATTTCCTGAAAACCTGTGTGAAAGTGACTAACCCATCATTTCCGCTTGTTAACTTGAATTGGGTGACAAATTAGCTGGTCTAGCCTAACCTTTATCTGATAGTTGTACTAATACGCTCGGCATGGCTCTTTATTGCCCTATTTTAGCTTATGTTGGAGATTTAGTCATCGGTTATGAACCTCCAACATTCTGTCAATTCACAATACATTCACATGTGTAAGTACTCGAAGTTTCAGTGTGAAATATTTCACATTATTCCCTGGACTGGATGCTTCAGGAAGGAAGCTTCTCTAGTTAAATCCTATGTCTAGTCAGAATTATCACTGTTATTTCATATTCTGATTCTGAGGTAAAAAAAAGGGCAGCCCGGTGAACAAAGCATCCCACGTTCACACAGGGTTTGGGGAAAAACTGCATCCCAAGGAGGTGTGATGTAAGCAGCCCACCCTGCTGCAAGCATCAGTGACTATTCCACGGCTTGAACCCATGACCTATAGATCACACAGAGAGAACTTTACCGTTGCTCCAAGGCTATATTCTGATTCTGAGGTAATTAAAGGTAATAATGGAGGTCATACTGGAGAGTGGAGACTTAGAGGATGCAAAAGGATTGTATCCCAAGAGAAAGACTTTTATAAATACGATTATTACAATAAAAGATCTCAAGTGGACATCATCAGAGGCTGGTAGAATTGTATATGTTGAAAGACTTGGAGCATTATCATTTGCCAAAGAGTATTATCTGGTTGTAGCATGTTAAAGAGAACAGGGACCATAGCAATTCAAGGTTGGAGTAGGATTATTTCCTTCTGGTGGGTTTGCACTAATGGTTCCCAAAAGGGAGAGGGGGTTGAATGTGTCAGTCAGGGTTCTGTGAAGATGTGGATACTCTCACATCTCTATATTGGGGCAACACCTGGGAAGCACATGAGTGAGCCCTTGAATGGTTAGATTGCACCTCTGTCCAAAACCTACAGATTTTGTTGATCTAGGACATAAGGACTAACTAGTGATGTGGGGTTAGACAAACTATCGATTCAATGGTGTTCAGCCTTTGCATCTAAGAAATGTTACTACAATTGTTGCTACACCCGTGAAAAGAAATATGGAATAATGTGTTGGAAAAATGTGAAAAGAAATTGTCTAACTGGAAGAACCAGTATTTGTCAATGGGAGGGAGGCTGATTTTGATCAATTCTGTTTTGGATGCCATGCCTACATACATGATGTCTTTATTTCCAATGCCAGCTAGTATAGTGAACAGAATTGATGCCCTTAGAAGAAACTTTCTATGGGAAGGTAACTGTGACAAAAAGAAGTTTCACCTGGTTAAGTGGGGTGATCTAATTACAAGCAAAAAATCAGGGGGGTTGGGGATCAAAAATATGAAAGTGCAGAATCAAAGTCTGATGCTGAAGTGGTTGTGGAAATTTGCAGCAGATGAGCAATCTCTGTGGACAGAAGTGATTAGGGAAAAATATGGAAAGGAAGGAAGCTGGACAACCAAGACAGTAAGAAGACCATATGGAGTCAGTCTGTGGAGATCAATTAGGAACTTATGGCCAAAACTAATCAACAAGGCAAAGTTCAAAGTTGGTAATGGTAGAAAGATTTCACTATGGGAGGACAATTGGCTAGGCCAAGGATCTCTGAAGGGAATATTCCCGGATATTTTCAATTTGTGTCAACAACAGAATGCTACTATAGAAGAGGTGTGGTCAAACCAAGGATGGAATCTCACATTCAGAAGACTGTTAAATGATTGGGAGATTGACAGAGTTATGGAATTCTACAGTTCTCTGCAGCAGTTCAGTGGCATCATCTCAAACCAAGTTCAAGACATGATCAAATGGCAAGGCAATAGTCAAGGGAAGTTCTCAGTTAAAGATGCTTACAAGGAGTTCAATCAGTCCAATAATCAGGTGGAATGTTGGCCATGGAAGATGATTTGGAAAGTAAAAATACCACATAAGGTGGCATGCTTCACATGGCTACGGGCAAGAGAAGCAGTTCTAACTCATGACAATCTAACTAGAAGAGGTTTTCAATTGTGCTCCAAATGTTATCTATGTGAAGAGGAGGCAGAGACAATTCACCATCTCTTTTTGCACTGCAAGTTCACCTCTCAGATATGGAGAATCTTCATCAGTCTGAGGGGAATTCAATGGGCAATGCCAGGAAGAGTCCTTGATATTCTGGAAAGCTGGAGTAAAATGGGCACACCTTGTAGAGAAAGAGAGAGATGGAGAATTGTCCCAGCATGCATATGGTGGACAGTTTGGGAAGAAAGGAATCAAAGATGCTTTGAAGATAAGTCTAGCAGCATTCAGAAGATTAAGATGAAATGTCTAGCTCTTTTTTATTTTTGGTGTAAAGGTCAGCTTTTGGAGGATCATGAATCCATTTTAGATGTTTTAGAGTCCTTATAAGAAGAAGAAGGACTAGGAGTGCCTAATTTTTGCTAGGGCATCCTTTTTTTGTAATTATGGGGGACTTCACAATTTTAGTGAAGTCTTATATCAATATACAACTATGTTATCTTTTTCAAAAAAATTGTTGCTACACCCGTAGGATTTTGTATTAGTTTTTGCAAAGAAGTAATCTATTCTTTCCAATCCCCTAAAGGGCTGAAAAAACTCCAGAGTTTGGAGGACATTCATTTCGCTACAAACTTTATATCTATTTATCTATGTTTATGTAAATTGTTTTTTTCCCCCTTCTTTTCTTTCTATAGAATCAAATCTAGAACTTACCGTGTTGGATGATCCAGGATGGAGGTGTATCAATTTTAAAGTTAGACATGGCTAAGAATAACCGTGGTGGTACTCTTAGTCGGCCTGCTTCTGTTCAACGTGCCCTGTCCATTCTTGAGATGGAGGTGGAGCAGATAAATAAAGGAAAATATGAGCATTACATGCAAAAAGAAATTCATGAGCAACCAGAATCTGTGACTACTACGATGCGAGGGAGGCTTATTCGTGGAGGATCGTCTAAAGCAAAGACTGTTCTTTTGGGGGGCCTAAAGGATCACCTCAAAACTATACGGAGAAGCAGAAGGATTGTTTTTATTGGGTGTGGCACAAGTTACAATGCAGCTTTAGCTGCAAGGTCCATTGTGGAAGAGCTTTCTGGTCAGTCTGATCTCTATCATCATCTAGTGGAGTCATTGGGATTTCGTGCACTAATAGTTTGACTGGCTTTATTTGTCTATTAGGTATTCCTGTAACCATGGAGATTGCCAGTGACTTGGTGGATAGACAGGGACCAATATATAGAGAAGACACAGCTGTCTTTGTTAGTCAATCGGGAGAAACTGCTGACACTTTGCTTGCACTGGAGTATGCTTTAGAAAATGGCGCATTATGTGTTGGCATTACAAACACTGTTGGTAGTGAAATTGCTAGGCGTACTCACTGCGGTGTTCATATAAATGCGGGCTGTGAGATAGGAGTGGCCAGTACAAAGGTACATAAATCGTAGTTTCTTGACTTTTAATTGCTATCATCTTTGGCTTCATTTTACCTCCTGGATCAACAGGCATATACGAGCCAAATCATTGTGATGGCTATGTTGGCTCTTGCAATCGGAGGTGACACACTCTCGAATCAAGCAAGAAGAGAAGCAATAATAGATGGTCTAGTTGACTTGCCATGTACGCTTTCATTTGATGTTACAGTCCTCTTATTCCTGTTTTGTTTTAGGATACATGTAACTCTAAAGTCTAAAGGTTCATGTTTCATTTGCTTTTCTTTTTTGTACGTGTATGGATGATTTCAGGTAAGGTGAAAGAGGTACTCAAGCTTGACAACGAAATAAAAGATCTTGCTAAGCTACTGATTGCTGAGCAATCGCTTCTTGTATTTGGAAGAGGTTATAACTATGCAACAGCTCTTGAAGGTGCTTTGAAGGTAAAGGAGGTAGCACTGATGCACAGTGAAGGAATACTTGCTGGCGAAATGAAACATGGCCCGTTGGCTTTGGTTGATGAAAATCTCCCTATTGTGGTAATTGCCACTTGTGATGCTTGTTTCAGGTTAGTTTTTAGCTTATAAAGTGTGTTTACATAAGTTTCCTTCCTATTTGCTGAAATTTTGCTAATGTGCAGCAAACAGCAATCTGTCATTCAGCAGCTTCATGCGAGGAAAGGCCGACTGATAGTAATGTGCACAAAAGGAGATGCAGCATCTGTTTCTGTTGGTGGATCCTGTCGAGTAATTGAAGTTCCTCAGGTTGAGGACTGTTTGCAGCCTGTAGTTAACGTCGTTCCATTACAGGTAGCCCTTCTAATATGCTTTAGGTGCATATTGCAATAGTTCAATGGATCTCTCTCTTTTTTGGGAAGTGCCAGTCATACTTTTGGCCCTAAACCTTTTTGTTGTGAATGAATTTCTATCCTATTTCTAGCTCTTGCTCTATAGTAACACTTTTGTGGAAAGATAACCATGATAGTAACGTTACTTAGTCTTTATCTAAATGTATTCTTGAGAGTGTGTGTGGGAGAACATGGAATTAGCGAAAAGTTCCTCCTTTACCTCATGACACCTAAGATAAAGCTATGATTCTGTGCTTCTAGGTGATCTGGAGTTAAAATGCCGTAACTTATAGAGCTTTGAAGTGCATGTCTTAGGGTTAGTAGATTGTCACACAAATCTCCTCCTTGTGTCTTGAGAGAGAGAGTGGGAAAATATGGAATTAGGGAAAAGTTTATCCTTTACCTCATGATGTTTAAGATAAAGCTACAATTCTGTGCTTCTAGCAATTTTGGAGGTTAGAAGGCTGTAGCTTATGGGGCTTTGAAGTGTCACATGAATGGCATTCTGTTTCCTCATAGAAGGAGCTGCTTCAATTTCTGGCTGCGAATGTCTGTCATTTTGCAAAGTACTACTGTCTTTTCACTTATAAGATATTTTAAACAGTTTTTTTTTTGTGTGTGTAATATATATATATATATATATATATGTGTGTGTGTGTGTGTGTGTGTGTGTGTGTGTCATAGATTGCTATTACTACCTAGAGTTTAACTGCTTTCTTGGCTTCGGTCTTTTTTATCTTGTTGTTATCCTACTTGTTGCCATTACTTTTTTCATCCGTTCTCCAGCCGAGGCTCTATCGGAAACAGCCTCTCTATCCTTCCAGGGTAGGGGTTAGGCTTCGTACATCTTACCCTCCCCGGACCCCACTTGTGGGAAATTACTGGGCTTGTTGTTGTTGTTGTTGTATGTGTGTGTGTGTATTTTTTTTTTTCATTCAGGGGTCAAATGGCAGATTGTCCTTTACTAGGCCTAGCATTTTATACAGAAGGGCAATTTTCTAAAATTCTGTTATAATCAAATCTACACTAAGAAATCAGATAGTTGAGTAATGTCATGTTCTGGTTGGGATTGGACTGCAAACATGAATCTTTGTTTTACTTAGTTGGCTGGCTGATTGCTTTTAACCTTAACTCTTATGATGTGACTCTTTCACACCATAAACGTGCATAAGAATGAAATCTACACTATGAAACAGGATATTAAGTAAGGTCATTCTATGTTTGTGTCAATTCCGAACAAGAACCTTTATATTAGTTTGACAGCTAGCTGATTGTTTCCGACCTTACTGCATATACCTTGTGTATGACTCCTGTTTATCATAAACCTGCAAGTCACAACACTCCTAGAACATCTTGTAGAAAGTCAGTTGCCCAATTAGTTCTAATTGCCTAGTTCACGTGTATTAGTTCTAATTGATCAAATAACGAAATACAATAAGCACACACTAGTGAATTTGTAAGAGAACAGTTCTGTGATATGACCTCAGCCACTGTGAATGACTGGGAAAAAAAAATACTCTTTTCTCTTAAATGGCCATAACGAGTTTCTAGTTTTAAGGTGCAATTTGAAGATTTATGATATCTATACCTTTAAAGTAAGACAAAGTGACAATTTTCATAAAGATTTATGATATCTATACAGAGAAGAGGAATGATAAAGTGTACTAGAAGTCAAACTAGATCACTCCTCTTTCAATTAAGTGCCTACTAGAGGTTAACTTAGACCACTCCTTGTCCAATCATTCTCTCAGTTAGATTGACTATTCCTATTATTCCTAATAGTGTGTCTCTTTTGGACTAGGTAAGTTATTACGTCTAAAGTAATGTACTAAGGTCTGGAAGCCATATTTTGTTACACCTCTGCTTTTGAATGAGCTGCACCAGTCCTTTTTCAATTAAGTACCTTATAAAGTTTTCAGCAAAAAGAAACAAAAAAGTTAAGTACCTAATCAATTTGATGTATTTATTTGGTGCTTAATTGATAGGATAAGATGTACTTCTCATGGATATATAACTAAGCGCCCAATCTAAGATAATTAATGAAAAATAGAACATGTTTGGCCACAAAAAGATTCAACAAGAATTGAATACAAAAGTTCAGTAAATCTAATAAACACAATCACCACAGAATTCAATTAAAACAACTCCAAGTTAGAGACATTGGATTCCACTACTCCTAATACAAAAGAATATGCTCCATATACCATTTAAACATCACAAGAATAACGTTAATTTCGACATGGTAAACTTAGATAAGAGATTAGAGAAAACTTGTCTCTCCTCTTCCTCTCTTCATCCTTCTCCAAGGATTCCGTTCCTCTCTTCATTCTTCTCCAAGGGTTCCATTGGATATTCTCTTCTCTATTCAGGTGAAAAGTTCTAGCATTTAGAATCACCCTTTTTAGTGTTGAATGTATCCATATATAGTGCTCGAAATCCAGGCTTGAGTACCAAAGATTTTGATTTACTGACTGAGGCGTTGCAGCGATCTGTTGCAGTGCTACCCAGAGGTGCTGTCGCAGCTCTAGTCTCAAGCTCTATCTTTTCATGTCTCTCTCTCCAAATTGCTTATTTTCTTCAGTCCCACATTCGTTGAGAGAAATTAAGTGAAAAGACATAGAATATTTAGGGGAAATTGGATTCACTAGGAACATTCTGCATGTGTAAATTCAAGCCTATTATTACTTTTCTGATTTCTTCTATAATTTGTCAATCCTATGAGCTTAATCGATCTTTATAGTCTTTTGATCTTATCTTTCTGGAATTCTGGTGCCAGTGCCAAGCAAAAAGTAGTTGTCAAGTTTTCTCCTCTTTAGTGGGTCATAACTTATTATTTCAATTTCTTAAGCCTTCGTGTTGGGCAGCTCGCTGACATTATAAGGTACACACACACACACACGTGGTATGTGTGTGATGTGCATTTCTCCATAATTTTCTTTGTTTCCTTAATTACCCTTCTCCTCATTTTAGAATAAGGAACTTCAGTGTATTGCTCAATTTACTGGAAAAGTGGAAATTCTAGGAATACAAGCTTCTTTTATGATTAATGTTCCATAATAATTTCTGGCCAGCAAATCCAATGATCTGCAAACTGCAAGCTAAATTCTGTTCTAAAGATATGTTCTATATATTTACTTTCTTTGTCATGTTTTTCAGTTATTGGCATATCATTTGACTGTTCTACGTGGACACAATGTTGATCAACCTCGCAATCTTGCAAAGAGTGTGACAACCCAGTGAGCTGCATGTTAACCTTCAGCTCACCTTGCGACAGTTAGGCAAGCAAGGTGGAACTCAACCATTTTTGAGTCTTCTGCTATGTTAATACCACTTGACGACAAGAATTTGATGGACATGTATCAGTGCACCTTTGGCATTTGCGTTTTCCACAGGTGATACTGACCCCAGTATATTTATTTCAACACGCGACGTTGGTAACACATTTAAGTATTTAACTGAGCCATGCTCTACTCTGTTTACTTGGTGTTATTAACATTTGCTTCTGCATTGTACTGTTGAGAAGCGGTTGTAGAATCGAGCTAATGTTGTAGATTAAGAACTTTTTAAATTAGACAAGGAGCATGTTGTAAAAAATCTCAGAATTCATCTGTTTAACTGTTAATTTGTTAATATTGTAATGTGGATACAATGAGAGCATTTGTATCTCAAGAGTTTATCTCGGCACAAGTGTCCTGTGATGTTCGCAATTTTACTTGTATGTTCGGATTCGGCTCAGAAACTACTTTAATACATTATGAATACAGGTCTTTTAATAAAGTCAAAGGAGATCACAGAAGCTACAAGAGAAGTGAGAGAGTGCTTTGCAGAAGAAAAACTTCAGTCTTTCTTTACAATCTTCAAGTATCTAAGCTCAAGTTCAACTTCATTGGATTGAATCCAAATTATTGTTCTTGTCGACGGAACATGCATGATGTCAGTAGAAGGCTCGACATTTAACCTAGTTGGTTTTTTTTAAAAGTATATGCAGATCTTTGAAAATGATTTTGCGGCTTCTCCTAGTAAATGTAGTCCTTGGCATGAGGACATTCATGTTTGCTCACGAATACCAAAGTCCAACAATACGAACGTGTATATATTAAAAAATAAACAAGAAAGGCGCACCAGAGATCAGAATGAGGGTGACATAGTAAGAACACAGTGTCATACATGATGGTGTCCATGTAGAGAAGGTAATAATGCTGTGTTCTCACTTCTCAGGGTCATGTTCGAGCTCCTTGATCCTTTATTTGGATAAGCTTGAGGCTGATATGAGTTACTAATCTTGGACTCCACCTAGTGCTCGGTTTTCCATCCTATACCCATGTCTAATAGGTTTTTGTACCATCAATGGTGATTCTTGAAGTAGTTCATGTCGAAATCTAGCGGTGGCAAAATAGATTAAGAAAAACAGTTATTCATCCATATTACCCACTAAAAAATGGGTTGGATAATAAACTTTTTAAATATGAGTCAAATATGGATAAGAACCGTATTGTACACTTAGAAAATAAATAACTAATGTGTTTAACACTTGCACTTGTAAAGACTCAAATTGGGGGTTCCTTAATTTTGGGAGATTAGGAATTCTCCTAAAAATGATCATATTCAAGAAGCCATGGATAATATGGTTATCCATACTATTCGCCGGTTAACTCATTTTCTATCCGTATTAAATATGGGTCGGGTCCTTAAAAGAGATTTATATATCGGAAAATGACACTGTATAGCCGCTATAAAAATAATATATGAAAAAAATCTATAAAACTAATATTTTCTTTGTATATATATACATTGTGTAAGTTATATACAAAAATTATACACTTTTTCGGCTACCAAATTTAAATAGTTTCTGGCGGGCTAAAAGTGATAATACTCCTTATATATAAAAGTAATGTAACGTATACATGTTTTTTACACAAACAATACATACTAACATAGAACTTAAAACTCTTACTACAAATTACATACTATAATTCATGGCAATTATTCACGTGTTTACGAATTATGACAAATAATCAAATTCAAGATCATTTCTCCACGAAAAGAATTTGAAGATACTTTAGAGATTATCTCTTTTTATTCTAAATCAAAGAATAAATTGTGTCAAATTTCTAGTTCATTTTTTCAAAACTCTAAAAATGTGCGTACAACCCAACCAAAAAAAAAAAAAAAAAAAAAAAAAAAAAAAAAAAAAAAAAAACTAGGTTGATGAAATTTGGTCCACATTTGAAGGAAACAATATCTGGTAGAAAATGATAAGATACAAGTAATTATGAACATATAAATATTAGTATTGTGTGCATCTTCTATTGAATAAGGTAAGCATGGCTTGTGTGGGGAGTAGCATCTGCGGAGTGGGAACAATTAATGCGAATAGATATTCCAACATAAGCAGCAGCTCATTCGGCTACAAAATACCATTATTAAATAGCAGAAGAAGGGGAGTGAGAATACAAGCAGCAGATAACATGGCTACAGAGATAGCGGGAGTGAAGGTCGTTAAGAACCCTCCTGAATCTAAACTCACCGACCTCGGCGTCAGATCTTGGCCCAAGTATATACTTCTTTATTTTGTTCTCTTTGTATTTCTATACTAACCTTTAAACCCTAACATAAGAGTAACCCCTTTTCGTGTGGTAGTAGGATATATGGAATTAGGGTATGCTTAATCTGAATTAGTCGGGCAGGTGGGTACTCGATAACCAATTTCTGTTTGTAGAAAAGTGCAATTTTGGATTTAGTGCAGTCTGCTTTAATCTTAAATCTTAATTGAAATAGTTTACTCAATTTTAGTTTTATCCTAACTGAAAGGAATACTTTTCCCTTTAGCTCCAAGTCTTAAAATGATATTTTGGCCTCTCTCACCTGCGTGTAGAGAAGATTTGCCTTGTTTTTCCTTCTTGATGTCTCAAGTTAGATGGCCAAGGGAAATTTCAAAATATTGCTCCTCATCATAACACACTTTTGACATTTTCTCATGCTCATTCTTGATGCGGTAAGAACTGTTTTATGTAAATTATGGATGTTACGTTGTTTGTCCACCTGAAGTCTTATTGACATTCGATTTTTCAGAGACAGCTAATTTCCTTTTAAACCTAGGCAGCATGTTTCGCTTGTGTACTTCCAGTTTGTAGATATATATAGTGGTTAGGCACGCGAAATAGAAAATCTTTTCCTCCTCTCATAGGATTAAACTTGAACTCGATTAGCAGAGAAGAGAAGTAAATAAAGGGGAGAAAAACAAAAGACGGGAGGAGATAATACAGCAGGTTTCTACAATACCTAAGCGAATATTTTGTGATTTAGACCGATGCCTTCTAATTGTGATTAAGCATCAAAATTATAAGAATTGGGGCCTGTTAGATGAAAGATACCTCCATAATCTAAATTCATAGTTTTATCATATGTGTCTCCTGAAGCCTGCCAAAGAAATAGGTATGGTGAAAGGGAAAGTAAGTTGTACTAGCATTGTATCTGAATTCAAGGTTACATCAAACCTTCCTTGGAAGTGAAACTTTGACCTAGAGCTACAAGGTACTTTACAATGCTTAGTAACATATTGCACCATGTTTGGGGATCCTTATTTAACCTTCACTAGTTGATTCACTCTGATGCATCATGTTTAAAGGGGTGGTCTATCTTCTGTTGCTCCTTTGACCCTGGAATTCTCTCCTATCATTTCATCTAGAATCTTAAATAAGTTTTTTTTTGTGCTTAATCTGACTGATTTGTTTACTCCCAACCCTATAATTAGAGACATTGTTGTGAAATAGGTGGGGCTGTCCTCCTAGCAAATTCCCATGGACATACTCTGCCAAAGAGACATGTTACTTGCTGAAGGGAAAAGTGAAGGTTTACCCTGACGGGTCTGAGGAGGTCGTTGAGATAGGTGCAGGCGACTTGGTTGAGTTCCCCAAAGGAATGAGCTGCACTTGGGATGTTTCTGAAGAAGTGGACAAGCACTATAACTTTGAGTAAATGAGTTGTAGTCTCCAGACCCTTGTTGTAACAAGTTTATGCAGAATGTGTCTTTAATTAGACAGGTTTCTGATGTCATGCTGCATAAGTGTATAAGGATTTTCACCAGATTAGGGTAATGCTATTGTCATTTATACATTTCATGGTCATTGAGGTTTATCTACTAATTTGTTGTATGCTAGAGCTTTCCTATTATCTCTTTACTTTCGCTTCTTTCCATATCTTGCACCTAGCACACACCTGTACGCATACGCTTCACACGAGCACGAACAGGAAAACCTCCCTCTCGAGTGTAAGCCTCAGTCCCGATACCACTAGTATTTACTTTTTGTTACTTGGACTATTTTTCAGGGACTATACTAGCTTGGACACAACTAGATACAGCTAGGGCCTAGTAAGGAGAACCACATGCCAAGTAAATCAAGAGGACAATTAAAGTCTTTTAAGTTTTCTGGCCCAACCAATTCACATATTCAATTTGATTGGTATGATAATTCCAGCAAGTCAATTAAATGGAATAAATTAGTTTATCTGCAACAGTTATCTCTCTTTCATAGTTATAGATAGAGGTCGGGTTCCCTATAAAGTAAGAGGACACACTCGAAATTGCAGGAAGCATCCAAAAAGAGCTTTTAAAAACAAGTTGGTGTTTGTTTGGTCTTTTGCAATTGCAACAATAGTTTTACGAAAGCTCAAACAAATTGCTAGCACTATTGCTCTTTCAACTTTCAAGCATTCAAGTACTTTTCTCACAAAAACTCTCTGCAACAACTTAAAAACTAAGTTAGCAAAAACTAAAATAAAATTAAAAAAACAAATTATTATTAAAAACTACGAATAAGGTCAAAAATTATCCATCTACTATACAAAAAAGATCATATATGCCCTCCGTTATACTTTCAGTCTACTATTTTACAGATTTGGTACAAAAATACCCTTCATTAAGTTCTCCACCATGGCCAACACCATCCAACGTGGCCTAATATTGAACGCCACATCACATGCCATCTCACTGCCCAAATCCAATTTTAACCCCAACCCCCCACTTTTCCCACCGCTACTTCCCCTTCAATCAACTACCACCGCCCCTATCAGCTCTTCCTGAGGTTCTCTTTCCACGGTAATTTTTCTTCTTCCTTTTATTCTTCTTATAAGCTAATAGTTCATGTCTTTTATTTGTAATTCTAGTATATGGTTATTGAAAATTTGGCAATTTGCTACTAAATCCTTTCACTCTCTAATATTTTCTCAGGATATTTTTTTTTTTTTTTTTTTGCTCGTTTTGACATTGGTTTTGCACAAATATTGATCCAAGTTTTAGCCTTTTTGGTTGTAGAATTAAAAAGGCTCTGATTCAGCAGCCAAGCAAAGGAAATAACTATTGTGTGGTATTGATACACATATTTCAGCTGCTAGGATGCTATCTAGGATGCCATCTCAAATGTTATGAAAGCACACAACTAGGCTTATTCAGGTGTTTTTTGTTGTTAGTTTTTGAATTTCAGTTTGGCGGGAAAATTAGTTAAGCTCTATATTCAGCTTATGCATTTCCTTTGCATTTTCATAGAGGAATAGGACACTCGTAATGGAGCAACACACGTTTTGAATGACAATTGAAATCTGATCTCTTCTCTTCTCTATTCTCAGCTCGTCTGCTCTTCTCCTTTTCCTTCTCTTCTTCTCTTCTTCTTCATAGTTACTGTTACATTGCTTCTCGATACCAGAATTTGGTATCAAATTGAAGCATAAGTGGAGAAGGAAAGGTGGTTTGTGTAACAGGGGTCTCTGGTTTCGTAGCTTCCTGGCTTGTTAAGTTTTTGCTTAATCGAGGCTACACTGTTAGAGCTACCGCTCGCAACCTCAGTCAGTTCTTCCTATCTTCTTTTTCTCTCTTAAAATCTCCATGTTTGAACTCTTTTCGGATTCAAATTTGGTGTTTTCTTTTGGATAATTATGCTAATTTTTCGTTAAGAATTGACATGAATTACTTCTATTATTTGCTTTGTTAATATCAAACACATTTAGTTGGGCTTGTTTATAGTATATGCCTCATGAAGTGGGTAAATAACAAAGTTAATTAGGATCTTACTCTTCTCTAGGTAAAAATAAGGAGTAGTTAAAGGTTATCTACTACTGGTTTCTGATTTTGGTTGCCTAAACAAGGAGATTCAACTGATTGAATAGATAGACAAGCAGTTTCCTGCAAAAACGACTTTTGAGTTCTTAGCCAAAATTGACGAAATAAAATGAAAAAGATTATTTACGCTGATCGGGCATACTATGTGTGATTCCCCCATTCACGATAAATAATAAATAAAAAGAGAAAAAGAAAAGCCATTCCATTTCGACAAAAGACCATACCCAAGTTCCATAGCTTTTGGGTGGAATACTCACATTATGTAGAATATCTTCACTCTCAATAGTTACATACAAGTCTATAGAACATAGAAAGGCATCCGCCCATGACGTGTACGTGTCGGATGCACCAAATCCTTATTGAATTTGATTTTTCCATTAAATGGGGCTCGCACATGTTCTGCAGTACCCCCGTGAATACTCCTCCGGTATGAAAAAGGTCTTAATGTTAATTGAGTACCCGGTTCTCAAATCGATTGACCTGCAATATTACCTACAGCTTCCCCCAATTCAACCAGGTCGCCATGAGTAGGACTCCGGCCATAACATAATCGACAAATCCAAGATGTACTCCTACAAGTAAAGGGAGTTCGAATAGAGATTGGTTGTGCCCGAAAGGTTATGAATCGATTTACAAGTCAAATGCCAATGTTCTTGATTTCTAGCGGCAATACATCGCGGACCCATGTATATATCATCTGCTAATGCACGACCAATTAATGTTTGGACAAAAATCCTTTTCGGCATCATCCCATTCCGAGGACTCAAATACTTCGTACAGTGCCCAATAAATTATTGGGGGTTCTTTTAGTGGTTTCAGTACCTGCGGGATTATTAACAGTACCTTTTTTAGAGAATGTTAAATAAATTCCAAAATCCGTTTCGCCATCCAGTAGCGACGACTGTCTTTTTGATTGGTACCGCAATCGCCCTTTGGTTGGGCATTGGTACAACATTACCTATTGATAAATCCCTAACTTTAGGTCTTTTTTAAATTTTTAAATTGATTCAATTGTGAAATAAATGAGATCAGTAAATGACAATTCACTGAGATTTCATCTTTGTGAGATCGTCAATATCGTAGCGAGGGCGTCTTTAGAGTATACCGAATCAGTATAGCTATCCTTCTTCTGACACATATACGCAATTTGAACGGGAAGACCCAGGATGTATAAGATCATAACATGAGTGATTCGGCAGATTTGGATTCATATATATATCCACCCATGTGGTACTT
>NW_017673089.1:19005-49243 GCF_001879085.1 Nicotiana attenuata | reverse complement strand
ATATATATATATATATCCGCCCATGTAGTACTTCATTCTACGATATATATAAAATCCATCTGTATAGATATCATCATCTACATCTAGAAAGCAGTATGCTTTGGAAGAAGCTTGCACATGCCAATATTGGCACTAATGGTACTTAAATGTGACTCGTTGTTCAAACAACTATTTAGAGTTCCTAGAGCTCCTCGTAAGGCTTGTTGGAAAACCCTGTCGGACTTGATTAATCGCCCTTTGCTGTTCAAACTGAATCGTTTCGTTTTTGTAATTTTCTAATTGCTCTAAAGTCTTATAAGTTGAATTTATCAAATTCAATTTTTCTCGTTCTATTTCGAAGTATCCATTCAGTCGAAACGGGTGGGGAAATTCCTAGCTAGGTTCTTTGTCTCAGTGCTCTCTCGACGGCCAGCTCGTTAACGTACCAAACCCTGGCTTTCTACCCTGAACATTGGGTATCTTCTTCTGGCCCCTTGGGGGAAAGTCGAAAGGTTGAAAAGTAAGGACTTGCACTTGGGTTCTCTATTTCTGGCACTTTGTACCTTGATTTCTATTTAGCGGCACTTTACACATTAGCCTCCTAATTTAGGTAGAGAAGTGCTCAAATTATTGGTCCTAGCACTTGAAATTTCATGGTTAGTCATGTTCTAGCAGAAAATGAAGTCTGCTGTGATTGCTATTAATAAAATCCCTACCTTTACTCATCCTGTTCTTGTTGTTATCACCCTACTGCCCTGCATCATCCATTGGATTATTTACTCGGCCAAACGCAAACTCACCCGATATTTTATGGTTTAACTGAAGCAATGTATTTTTGACAAGAAACGTATATGTGTGTTTGCGTGAGAGAGAGACCACTAAAATTTCAACAAACGTTAACGTCAGAATCCGTTGTTTCAAAAGTACACCGTGTTTAGTCTCAAAAGATGCTTTGAATCCATCGAGTTTAACTTCAATACTGTGTTGCTGATCTAACTGTTATATATTGATGAACAAATATCATAGAGATGATCCAAGTAAGTTAGCACACCTACTAGGCTTTTATGGTGCTAAAGATAGGTTACATCTATTCAAAGCAGAGTGACTTGAGGAGATATCATTAGATCCTGTTGTTGAGGGTTGTCACCAGTTACTCTTTCAGGCAAATCAAAGGTAAACAATTTAGCTGCATTACAAAAGTATTAATTCCATCTGGCAAACTGCTGAGTCCCTTCTACCTACGCTTGCTCGCTTGTCATGCTATGCTTGTTAGGGAGAAAGCAAAAGAGAAGATGCCCCAAGTTGTTTGTAATCCTTTCTTTATGAATGTTAACGTTGATATGGATACGAAATTCATTTGATTTGAGGCAAATGGTTTCAACAGAACCCATTCCGATTTTACATTGAACATATGATCAGAAATTTCAACAAATACTAAATTCTGAACCCATAATTGCAAAACTACAGGGAATTCAGTACTAACAACTTTAAATCCTGAATCAGCCACCAACTTTACACATGCACGATACAATACCATGCCCATACAATAACTTCACTAATGTGTTTCACTTGAATTTTTCACGACTTGCAAGCATGTTTTAGCTGTCTTGAATACTCGTTCTTTTGGCAGGTTTTCATGTATTAATGTTCTCACATATATACTGGATGTCATAAATTCATAAGTGAAAAATTTGTCCTCCATGCTTAGGAGGAACTTGCGTGCACCTCGATAATAAATTATGATAATAAGGAATATAGTAATGCTTGATAATAATAATAATAATGTTGTGTATATAGACTTATATTTTCTAATATATAGACTTATATTTTCTAATAGCTCCTACATACATCTATGTTCTTACGAAGATCTATCACAAAAACCTCAATGTATAAGATATTATTTTACTGTTAATTTATTGAGATCTAGCAATCACCTTCCGTCAAAATCTATAAAAAGGTTGCTTTAATTTTTGAAAAGAATATTTCAAAAATAAAATCATATTACCACTCATAATGCGAATGCAATTCAGATTATCAAACGCTTAACTTGTGTTTAATATGAATGCAAAATATATTTCCAAACCAAGCTAATGTATTGCAACATAGACTTAGTTCTAATCAACAACAAGAATAATAACAAATCTAGTGTAATCCCACAAAGTGGGATCTGGTAGGATAGAGTATACGTAGACCTTACCCCTACCTTGCGAAGGTAGAGAGGTTGTTTCCGGTAGATCCCCGGGGACTTGGTGCTAATCATACTTGATAAAAGCTGTTCTTTTTCTATTTTCTTTACTAGAGCAGCTCGCAATGCTGGATTTTGACTAAACTTTGACATCTCACAAGATGACTTTAGCACTTTTGACAAAATTATAGTTCCCTCTAGTTCAGATATCAAACTTTTACAATGTAGGCATGAAAGGTAGTCTTTTCTACTTATAAACACATCGAATATCACTAAAAGACACCTAAAGGCAATACGAGATTGTTGCCGATACTAGAAAATTGACTATTTCTAGAGAGTGATATGCACTGTCTCTAAGGAGAGGAAATTAGTTATCTGTAGCTAATTTACATGGAAGAAAATGCTTACCTCGATTATCTATCATGTCTTTTGAGGCTACTTAACAAGTCCTTGGGCTGGTGATCTTTTTTCACCAACTATACCTTACTCCTTCCTGTTTACACCTTTTTTTCTAAATAAGCATCCCATGACAAACATTTTAGTGTGAGAGATGGTTTCTACATGATGCAGGCAAAGATGTGTCGCCTACTGGAATCTATTGGTTTGTCAATGTTAGAGACATTGCTAATGCACATATTCAACCATTAGAAGTTCCTTCAGCTAGTGGCAGATACTGTTTAGTTGAGATAACTACGTCCTCTTCTAGGGTTATGAAGACTCTACACAAGCTTTACCCTTCTATCACCAACCCTGAGAAGTATGTATCTGATAGTAATATTTAAGGTATTAAACACATGATGACCGATTATGACAAACCTCAGCATGTATAAAACAGAAATAATTTTCAATTCATATCAACAAATTTGTCATAGCTAACTCTACATTGTTCAGCAGAGACAATTCAAAATTTTACCTCAGAACATCTAGTAACTAATGATATTTTGATGAAGCAAGTGAATAAACTTTGAGAGAAAACAGAATTTGATGTCTTCAAATTATTCAGATATCGTTCATTATAGCTTAACTCTTAAATAAGTTATTTACTATCTTGAGAATTCTTATCTAGCATATGGTACCTCAAATTCTTGTATGTGGATGTAGGTATGAAAAGGAGCTGCCTATGATGCTACCCTACCAAGTATCTACGGAAAGGGCAAAAGCTTAGGCATCAATTTCACTACTCTAGAGGTTAGTTTGAAGGACACTGTTGAAAGCTTGAAGGAGAAGAACTTTCTCCAAATATGATATGCTAATTAAAGTAGTTGTGCATATGAGTTGCAATGAGACCTATCTGTAGGTCGTTTGGTACTTGCTGCTCTTCAGAAAGTAGCATCAGATTCAAACGGTGTCCTGGACCTTCGATCCACTTCTAGAAACTAACGTGCACCACTCAAGTAGCCATATGGTTGGTCACTCAAGGACATGATACTCTAATAGTTATGGTCAGAAAGAGTAATTCAATCATATACGATAAACCACAATAATTCAAAGTCCCAGAAGCAGCTTTGGAGGACCATTCCCCTATGCATTTTATGGACCATTTGGACAGAAAGAAATAGTGTTTGTTTTGAGAATGTTCTAGTATAAAATATTTATGTCTGCATAATCTGTTTTTCTGATGTAGTAGGTGTTTATTAGATAGTATGGATCAGTATCTAGAATTTTTGGATCTGTTGAGAAAGATGTAATAGAGTGCTCTTTGTAGGTGCTGTTTGCTCTATTTTGTACTCTTGTGTATCTTCTTGGTACACTTTTTATTAATAATGCTTTACCTTATCAAAAATAAAAATGCACTTTTTTTTTATATTTTTGCCTTTTTTTAAAGGTAGTATTTAGTCCAATTTGTGTGCACTTTGACTATTCTACCAAATACTTGTGCATGGGCAAGAGTTCCAGTGTACCCATCCTCCAAAACCCAACCTGGGCCCCTGAGCGAGGACAAGCGTAAGCCATAAATTAGAATATCTGAAATCTCAGTCAACCAAAGAACCTACTATATTGTACAGATGGATCTCTTGGCGTATCCACAAGGATCAGCTGAGAATATCCCTCAAAGAGCAAAAGTAGCAATTACAAGGCAGAAGCACTGACAGTAACTCAACAGTTTATAATGGAAAATTCTGTTTTTTTTTTCTCTTAGACTTCTGCTGAATCCATTTGAATTATTTAGAGATATGTCAAACATGAATTGTAATTATATATCCAATAACAGGTAACAAGCAAAGGGCTGGTAAATTGCCTTACATTTTAATGCTCCATATCTCTGCTACTCAGGACTTGCAGCCAGTAAGAGGTAAAAAGACCCAATTCAGAAGGAAGAATCAGCATCTGCCTTAATAATGCTCCACCGTGTGCATTGGTTTGCCCTTTTGAAAGCCCTGTTACATCACTGACCTGCTCCGAACCTATCCTCGAGAATGGCTGTGAGTCAGATCCCAGATAACAAGAACCTATCTTCTCTCTTCTCTCATACACAGGCAGACAAACCATAAAGCTATACAGAGAAGTTACACCAAAGTGGCTGCCCAGCAAGAGCTCTAGAGCCTTAAATTGCCGTCCCTTGATCACGTCCTCCCTCTCCACCATTAAAACCGCAATCCTGTCTAGTTGTGAGTTAAGGCCTTTAAAATTAACAGAAACATGTGAAGAGAAGTTTTACTGCTGCAAATAGACTCACTATGTCTGTCTTCTTTCCTCGGATCAATGCCATCTGTTTTACAAATTGTTATAGCATCCTTCTACACAAATAGATCAACATTGTTACGATGAAGTATACTCAAACACGTATATAGATGATATGTATTTTCTCAATAAGTAAATACATAGATATGTAAATATAAGAGAATTTACAAGAGCGACAGTATTTCACATCCAAAAACAAAAAGAGAGGAAATACATCTTTGAGTGGTTCTGTTCCACCAATGTATTCATAATAGGCATGTAGGTGATAATTGACATGAATCTATTTTGAGAATATTAAAGTTGTTTCCCAGTAAATGCATGTATTTTAATAAATAGCTAATAAAGCATCTCTGTCAGGGCATCAATCGCGGCACTACTTCTCTCTCTTCTTTCTCTTTTCTTTCCTTTTTTTGGGGGGAGGGGGTTTAAGAAAAAACTGAATTTCTATTTAATAAAAATAGGGTAATCTTCAGTCTTACAAACCAAGAGCATGAGCTTTGAGTGCATGAAGGCCCTTCAACTTTGGCTCACCACTTTGACTGCTTAAAAGCCTTTCAACTTTAGGCCATTTAATGAGTTTAGATGAGTTCCCAGAAACAAAACGCAGAGACAATGAACAAGAGAACACAAACACTTACAAGATCACATGCAGATAACACTCTGCGCACTTTCACAACATTGATGAACAGAATTCCACGTGAAAGTTTTCCTCCAGTGACAGAATAATAGTACTAGCCGCTGATCATTTCTCATTTGATTCTAAGAAAATGTAACAACAAAGTGTCAGATATCAAGCAGTCAATTGAAAGAATAACTTAGTACACACAACAGAGAAAAATAAAAGCTGATTTGTTAGAGAATACGACAGCCTTTTTCATTATCATCGACATTTAGCCAGAAATGTGATGGAGCTAACTTAAATAGCTCGTTTATGCTACTAACTGTAAGTCTGTGAAGATTCATACAATGAAGCAAAAATGATATGCATAAGGAAAAACAGAGGCTGGATAGTATAATTAGCGAAAGTACCACAAGCAGTAATCATTTTACTCTTCAAGTCATTGGCAGCTTCAATCATCCCTTGTGAATTGTAGGCCTGGATCATGGTAGAAAATGTGATGTAGTCTGGTTTACATTTTCTGACCTTCATTTCCAAGAACAATGCCACCATCCTCTCTATATCACCAGCTTGACCATAAGCACTAATGATGCAATTGAAAAAAGGAGTATCCAGAACTACGTCAGAATTCTCTACTTGCCTCATGATTGAATCAACTTTTTCCAAAAGTCCAGCTCTACCATAAGCACTGACAATAGAGCAATAAGTGAATGAGGTTGGCTTCACTCCTTGGTGCTTCATTTGTAGGAAAAGCTCTTCCATGTTCATAATTAGTCCAGCCTTCCCAAATATCTCAATGATAATATTGTATGTCACAACTGTTGGGGAATAGAACCGGTTCCTCATAAAATCAAGTACAGACTCCATTTTCTGATACATGCCAGCTCTTCCATATGACTTGATTAGAATGTTAAATGTCATAACATCTGGCTTTATTCCCATTACCTGAAAATTTTCAAACCATTTCTCCATTATCTCAAGTTTCCCACAGCTACCATAGGACCCAATTACTGAATTCAAGGTGAAAACATCTGGAGAGGCAGTCTCACTTTCGATCATATCTGTCAAGGAGCTTTCCATCAGCTCAAACAGCTTAGCTTTACCATAGCCGTCAATTAAGGTATTGTAAGTCACAGAAGTACATTCAATTCCCAAATATGCCATCTCGGCTAAAATATATTCAATCATATCAAAACGACGAAATTTAGTGCAGCACTTAATAAGGATTGAGTAAGTATACACATCAGGCTTGCAATTACTAACTGATTTCATATCATCAATGGTGCGCAGCGCCTCATCAAGGAGGCCACTAAGGCCATATGCACTAACAAGTGCAGTGTAAACATCTAGTGTTGGTTGAAGCCCATCGGTTAGCATGATCTCAAAAAGCAAGCTAGCTTGATTTGGCTGCTTGCACTTGCCGAGCATCACCAAAAGCTTAGCATATGTGTGGCATCTTGGCTCATACCAGTGTTGCTTGCGAAGAAGGCCAAAAATCTAACAGTAAGAACACATTTCTGTTAGAAAAATTGTTAGAACAAAACATACGAGTTTTATCTACAGTTTTAATTGGAATACAGTAATGACTACATAAGCTTATGGTGAATCAATCAACTAAGCCTCAATCCAAACTATTGGGGACGCAGGCTTCAATATTTGTATGCAACAGAAGATTCATAAATGAAAAAATAATGCAACCCAAAGTAAATTAAGAAATACTACCTATGACTTCAAGATATAGAATGACAATATTAAACCTTAGCATACAATAGTTCACCCATTTTTCTAGCCTCCACTCCATCCTAGTTGAGCATGTGATCAAGAGTTTAAACAGAAGAGTAACAAAAGGCTTCTAAATGAAGGTGCGTGACGTGAAGAGAAATGTTTCAAGCCAATCTTAGAAAATTATTCCAACTCACTAAAAGGTCTAAGGAAAGATGATCGGTTGCACTATTTGAAATGACGATTAGCGATTTTGTAAACGAGGAAAACTTATCCGACAAGAGTATCTTAGGAGCTGCATAGGTTGCAGAGAAATCTACAACACCATACGGGTGCACTAACATGAAGATTGAGGGTATGCACAGTTTGATGACATTTAAAAAGCAATGCTGAATGAATATTATGGCCAAATTAAATCACCAGACAGCTCGGTCTGTTTCATACTAACAATGAAGCACAATGGTAAATACCGGAGACATAAGGAACCTTAAACCATGGGATATAACAACGAAAATAAATGATTACTTACATTATCTTAGTTCCAACTCTATCTTCTTTTACATTTCAATTTGGTTCTTTTTTCCCTTTTTATTTTTATTTTTTGGGAATTGAATCCCTTCTTATGAATTTTAACTCCTTATATTTCAACTACAAGGCAAGAAAAAACCCTTATAAAATGTATTAAGAAATTTATTGAAGCATCAAGAGGAGATGAAGTAAAAAAACCTTAAGAGCAGAGTCCCAACGGTTTTGTTTAATAGAATCATCGAGAGCTTCCAAAACAGCTTTGGGCCAAAGGTTAGTGTATTTCTGAGAGTCGGCTTTCCTCTCGATACCATTAATAGCGGCTTCTGTTCTCAGTAAACGAGACAGGTCTTTCTTTGAACTTTTTTGCAGGCCTCCCGAAATGTTTTCTGGAATTAAACTTGATGATTTGATACTCAAAACTTGTTGTTTTTGTTGGTTTATATGTTCTTTGGGGACTATCATCAAATAGGGGCTGGAGATGGAGGATGAGAGGAAAGTGGACGACAATTGAAGCTCCATAGCACACTGCATAGGGAACCAAAATGATAAGAATTAAGCCGAGAGGTTCCAAATTATTCTATTTTTTGTTTAAGCACACATCTCATTGAAAGAAAAAACAATTGTTAGTCCAGTTTTTTACCATTATTGTCCCTTATCTTTGAACGTAGGTCTATTTTGGTCCCTCAAATATAACCTTGAGCATATTTAGTCCCTTAAGTATGCTAAAGTGGAGTACCTTTAGTTTCACTAACACAATGTGTTCAAAAACTAATGGTATTACCCAACTCTAATTCATGAAACACATCTTCTGCTCTGAAGCAAAACGTTTTCTCTCCTTTTATTGGATAACACAAATTATCACTTTAATTCCTCATTTTTAGATAATGTCTTCAAAAATCTTGACATTGAAAATATCCCCTTCTGCGCCAGTTTTAACTTCCTCTTTTCCCTTAACTTTCCAAAAAGAATGGCAAAGACCTCAAAAGTCCGTTCCCCAAAAAGAAGCTCCCTCTGCTTCGCGACCGGCTGAAGAGGAAAATGTTCCATCTACTGCTACTGAGGAAAAGACACAGGAGCCTTCCTTGACTATGTTCGTCCCTGCGGGGTGCCCAACCGGTGCTGACTTCAAAGTCGAAAAAACCTCTTAAGTACCGGGCCAGTGCGAGCCGGTCTCGAGATACATATGCTCGATCACCGACAATCTCCTATCCAAAGTCAAGGAAGATTGTAATTGGGTTGGTAAGCACGTGGTGGTGCCTACGCCCGAGGAATCGATCACTTCCCACATGGAGGGTTTTCTAAGTGTTTATACATATCCCTTCACGTTAGGCCCTTTGGACCCGGTCATCATTGCCTTCTGTAAGAGCTACGAGGTGACCCTCGATCAAATTCATCCTTCTTTCTGGAGGATAGTAATTATCCTCTATTTCTTTGTGAGAAAAATCGACAAGTGTCCTTTCACCATCGACCACCTCATGCGTCTGTACAGTCCCCGGATCTATCAAGGGGGATTAATAAAACATGCCCATCGGGCCTCTAAGGCCCCATTCTCGAGCATAGATGAGGATCGAGATCGAGGCTGGTTGGCCCGATTCGTTCAAGTGAAAACCTAAAATTTGATTATGGCTGAGGATATGTCATTCCCGAGAAATGGAACATGAAATGTAAGTATAACTTTGCCTTTAAAATTTCATTTATTGATTTTCCTTTTTCCTTCATTCTTATCGATGTTTTCATGGTGCAGCTATTGCTCGAATGCTGGATGCGGTTCCTCGACTCAAGGAGTGGGTCGAGGACATCGTGTCACAGAAGCCCTATTTCGAGCGCACGTGGTGCAAACTTTCAAAGGGGTGGTGGGAGGCCCGTTCTCACAATAAGATCCTTTCCTAGAATAGACAACATCTGGGCTTTTTCTGAGCTTACTCGTTTTTTTTTCTTTATAGGCCTTAGGAAGGATGTTGCAATGAGGGCCCCGTTTGGAGATGAAGACATCCTCCCCCAATCACCTTCTCCAAAGAAGGATAAAGAGAAGAAAGGAAAAGGGCTCCGAGTTCCCCGAACTTGGAGAACCGAAACCAAAAAGGAGGTAGGTGCGCAAACCCAAGGAAAGCACAAGTGCCCTCCTATCGGACACAGTCCACCGGCTGAGAGATGAGTCCGAAGAAGAAGAAGAAGATTCCAAGATGGTGGCCCGCGTGCGAGGCAACATCGCAGTGCCTCATACCAGTGAGGCTGCTAAGGGGGCAGTGACCGAGGCCTCTAAACCGGAGAGGGGCGAGGCCGTTTGCCCCGAGCTGGGGAGGTCGACAAGGAGATCACGGATGATACTCCTCGAGCAGAGGAAAGTGCCCCGAAAGATGCATTCGGGGTGATAGATCTCTCCGCGTCGCCCCGATTTACCGACTCCATGATCAACGAGCCCCATACGCTGAAAGAACGCTCACACGGGGGGGGCGGGGGGGCCTTCAGGGGCGGCAGATTCTTACATAACTTCTTCGACAGCATAGATTCTAGTGCCTCGAAGGATGTCACCGGTCTGGGTGACTTACCGGTATCTTCTTTCTTCTTCAAGTCCGAGATTAGTGGACCGATTCCCAGCTCCAAGTGCAGACCCTGACCGGAAGTGGTCAATCATTATATCTATCCCGAAGGATGCCCGGGTTCTCTCCGCCCCCATGGGGATTGCCAGCTATCTTCGGTGCTTGGTGACCGAAGAAGACCAGGCCAAGATGGATGAGGTGGAAGCACCCTGCCTGTTCAACGAAGCTCAACAGGCATTAAATTGGGTAATTTCGAATGCCTCTTTATTATGTACTTAGATTTTAAGTTGCAAACAATCGTAACATTTCTCTTTGTGCTTGTAGGCCTCGGTGCTTCACCATGAGACTATTCTCTAAATTCGAGAGGAGTTACCCAACACAAGGCCGAGACTCGGGAGCTTACTGAGAAGAGGGACACTTACAAGCTTCTCAGTGGGAAACTCCAGGCTGAGCTAGAAGCGGCTCGGAAGGAGCATGTCGACTGGGTCGAGTTGGTAAGATGAGTACTTGAAGATAGTGACGATGATTCGGACATAGTGGCTAACAACCCAAACCTGCAGGTTCAAAAGAGACTTGACCAGATCGGGCAACTTCAGGCGGAGGTGGATACAGTGAAAGCTAAGGCCGAAGAATGAAAGAAAAACATGGACCTCTAGCCTCGGAAAAGGAGACTGCCCAGGCACAAATGGCCTCGACTGAGGTCCAGCTCCGGGCTGTAGAGGGAAAGGCCTCGACTCAGGCCAAAAAAATCGAGGAGATCCAGTCTCAGCTGAGCTCGGCGGTCTCCAGCCAAGAAAATCTTGCCAAGGAACTTGAGGCGGCCAGGTCGGAGATTGCTATGGTCAAGGCCAAAGACACGGATGAGCCAGAAGGTGGCGGAGACCCCGAAGGTGACGACACGGCCCCCGGCGAAGATCAGGATCTTTTTAAACGTTTTTGTCTTTTGTTTTTATAAAAGGCGTTTTGACGGTTGTATAATTTTGTATGAGGGCCATTTTAGCCCTTGTAAAAAGAATTTTGGATATTATATAAGGCTTTCTTTCCCTTTCAGCTTCCGAATTTTTCCTTTGCTTTATTATTTGTGTTCAAAAGATTGAAATGACTTAGCATAAAATAATTTAGGTTATGTTCGAAGGTTCAAACAATCATTGCCTTTACATTATTCTGTTTTAAGGCATTTTTGGGGGTTCGGTGTGGCCTGAAACTTTCTCCCAAAGTAAGTAATTCGGATTATAGTTTGCCGAGGGTAGCCTTTAGAACCGATTATGAATAATTTTTCTCTTTGAAGGCCTAGTTTTTGTTACGGGTCTCGGAAATCTTCGAGCCGTGCTAATATGGTCGTAGCCTTTAAGTTTGGGAGTCACCTAGTGGACTTGCTTTCCCGAGTTATCCGGGCTTGCCCAAGATAAAAGTCCCCAAGTGGAGGTTGCTGTGGCCCTTAAAATTTGAGGGTTGCCTAAGAGGTCTTATGCCCCCAAGGTCCAATAGCTCGAACCATTTGAGTTCATTTTCAGACGGCAGTCCCCGAGTGAGAGAGTGATTGTTCGAACTCAGGTTATAAGCAGCCCTTGGGCTCGTTTGTCGCGCCCCCCTTTTCTCGCGAAATCAGGTTTATGACATTTGGGAGGACAACTCATTCCTTTTGGGAATTGGGTTTGACTTGAAGAGTCGCCACCTAATGATCAGGGTGCATTAGGACACCAAGGAGATTTGATTTGAGTAACCAGAGATTGGGTAAGGGCTTGAAATTATTCTAAGGGGAAGGTGTTAGGCACCCCTCAGAATCCACTAGTGTGGTTCCCGGCCATACTATTATTGTGAATTTGGGTACAATTAGCATACAAACAAATAGGGCTCAAATAAGAGGGGATTTCATCACATAAAGGTTTGAAAGTAAACAAGGTTTGAAAGAATAATTAGAAAAGCTGATTTTAAAAAAACAAAGAGTTAAAAATAAAGAATAAAGGGAGAGGGGTCCTAGGTTTATTAATAATATGGATCACCCCACACAATGCCCGGTAATCATTCCTCAATGAGGGGCTACATGTGACATTATCGCGTGGTCATCATATCCATATCTACCCTTCCCACCCCGTTAAGGTATTAAAGCGCGGAATGGCCTCGTTTACCTATTGCATGCTATTACCCGTCCCAATACTATCAGTCCCGTAGGTATTAGGACTACTAATCCTAAAAAGGAAGGGATGTTAGGCTTATCTGTGGTTTCAAAGGGGCAAAATTCTAAGGCGACATACAAAACACGTATAACAAGTTGGGGGGAAAGCACATAACAAGCAAAGGCTCAAATATATCCCCTTTTAAACAAAGAAGCACGTAATTAGCATGACTTACACATACTGTTTAGGGTCTGATTGAATACTAAACGTGAAATAACTTAACGGTTGAGGTAGACTGATTTATTACATAATTCAGATAAGAAGCCCAAATCAGGCCTGCCAGCTGGTTGTAGTTAATAGAACAGATTCAGTTTGTAACTTTACCCTAAGGCTTGCCTAACTGTTGGACAAGGATCCTGTAGGCATGGTATCTATTTAATTCAGAAAGCAATGAAATAGCAAGGTCTAAAATAAACTGGATACGTACTGGTTAAAAAGGAAGTCAGGTTATTTTAAAGAGAGACAAGTTCTAATGAGGGTTATAAGTTCTGCAATTGATAGTACCCATTATTACTGATTTTAGCTATATTCGTGAATAAAGCGATTCAGATTCGATTAGGAGTTCCTATAGGTATGATTTCTAGGCGTTGATTGTAAGCCTTTGCAGACATGGTATAAAATGCAGAAGACTCATCTTAAGCCTATGAACATGATATCTAGATGTAGAATTTGTTTGAGACCTATGAACATGATATCTAGATGCAGAATTTGTTTAAGACCTATGAACATGATAACGGAAATTTATTTAAAACCTATGAACATGATATCTAGGTGCGAAATTCGTTTAAGACCTATGAAAATGATATCTAGGTGCGATTGAACGTACACACTACCACAAAATAGGCTTTTAGCGGCAATTATATTACAGCAATAAAATAATTGTCGTTAATTTATTTTGTAAAGGCCAATGTTACCGGCAATCCCGGTAATTGACTTGTAATCGCCAATGAACCTTATACCTTTTACTAAACTCTCAAAAAAATCCAAGAGCGGGACATTTTTGTGCACTCCCTCCAAATTATTTTTCAATTCCCTCCTTAATATTCATAACTAATTAGTCATTCTTTTATTCCCTTTTCATCCAGGACAAAGAGGAATCAACAATGAATCTCTACTGAAAACCTAGCACCCAAAATTTATCTCTCTATTTCCTGTTCGATTGGTTAATATGATATTTCACGTTCTTTCTATTTTGATTACTACTCGACAATGTCAACAGTGCCGCCGACAAATGCAAAAAAAGCTATTGTGCTTCTTCCTCTTCGTCGTCGACACTCGTCAGAGTATAGGAATCATTAGGAATCTAGTTTTCTGAAATTAAAGAAGCCAAGAGGCCTATGAGCAGAAGGTCTGTATTTATCTCTATTTATTTTATCTATTCTGATAAATTACAAATATCTGTTAGAGATTTTTTTCAAACAGTTTTCTAATCAGGTGCTTTATGGATTATTATTGACATTTTGGAGAATTTATTTTTATTTGATTTTATTGTCATTTTCGTTATGTTGTTGAATTTGTTTCCTCAAGAGAATGAAATTTAATCTCTATATACTGTAGATCTAAAAAGAAAAACATTGAGAAATTGTAGCTAAAAGAAGTATTCAGAATCAAAGCTTTAAAGTAGTGAAAGTAAAGAATTATAGTTATATAGTTGCTCTCAATAGTTTCAATATTTTGATTGTTTCTATCTAAATATACAGATAAAGGAAAAGAGGACAGAAAAATAAATAATTTTTTTCAAATACCAAACAAATTACTCTATCCATGTAAATCGCACTACATATTTTAATTTTCTCTAGTGATGATTTATCTGTTTAAATTACTCTTCTCAAACGAGGGGTTATTGGATAGTCATGAATGCTTCATATTGGGGTTAAAGAGGCTGAAAGTTGGATAATTTCATATGAATGATTCATATTGGGGGATAAAGAGGATGAGAGTTAAGAATACGCCATGCTTTGAGATGATGTCTGGTAAGAATTCTCATCATAACTTTCCAATTTGAGTGCACTGCATTACAAGTGTTACATATAATTGATGAAAGAATTAAGTAAACTTTTCCAATTCGAATGTATTACCTAAAATAATTGGTTATGAGGAAATATTGTCCATCAAGGGTCTTAGGAAGTTGATTACCCATTTTAACGCTTTGATGCATTAACTTAAGATATAAATTAATGGAAAGATAAGTTATGACGTACCCTACAGACAACCTTCTATATAAACTTATTTTGCGTTCAATATGGTTTGGGTATCTTTTAATATGAAAATAATCCATTTCCTATTATGTTTTCAAGTTAAATTCACATTCTTCATGCGGTAGATGGATTAGCATATATGTTAAATTTCTTTTATTATACCTTTAAAATATGTCGATATCTAGAAGTTATATTTGCACAAATGTACTTTGTTGTAATTGGCTTTTCAGAATATGTAGTTGTTAGGACAGTTAAGGACTTAAGATGGTGGGTATTTTATTTTATGATTAGAGATTTGCTGCTCTTTTCCCCTCTTGAACAGATAGATGCAGAAACTATTACAAGATACTAGGAAAGCTATTTGTAGCGCAACACAAAAGCTGAATATTAATCTTTTTGTACTATGTTTTTGTGGAACTTGAAAACTTAAAGGTTTTTTTTATCCATGGTGTTGGTGTTGCAGTTTTTGGATAAGTTTCTGCTATTGACGATGACTTACTTCATCTTTCAATGGGACAGAGCTTTCACATCTTTTAACGACTTAGTTGCTGCTACCCTCTTATTTTTCCAACTTCTTATGAAATTGTTTACATCTTTAGGCATCACCAAATGCACACCAAGGTATTCAAAAAGAGTGCCTAAAATGTTATATTTGATTGCAGTGCAGTAAAAGATGGATTCCACAGAGCTATTCAAAGAAGAAACATCTGCTACAAATCTGAAAGCCCCTTTTATGTAAGTTTTCCTGTAAAATTATGATAATTTATTGTTCTATTATAGAAGCATTATTTTAGAAGGCTCAATTTGGTGTTTAAGTGGTATTCCCTTGTGTATTTATATTTCCTTCTGAGACCTTTCATTATTTATGTGGGACTTGAAAGAAAATTAAAAATGACAGGGACTACATCTCACATTGTCTCAGTATAATATAATAAGTTGGCAACACCATCAAATTTGACTTACTAGCCACCTAATATTTTTTGCAGAATCTTTCTCTATATTTATTTGAGAAGGAATTATGGTTATACAAACTAATGCTTTGGATAAATACCAATTTAAGAACATACATTGCTTCTCTTTTTCAACCATTCAGTTCAGCAAATGAGTAAATGGTTGAACTTGGTAAGTAGTTTTCCAATCTAAAGTTTAGGAATCTTTTTGATCTTGCATAGCTAAACAAAAAAGAATGAATATTCACATGGTAATAATCATGAAAAAGTAGTGCATTTTAAAGAAATTTGTTAGACATTTTTTGGTCAATGCATTTCTTAGAAATTTGTTGAGTTCATCTTGTCAAATACTCTACATGTCTGAATAGAATAATTAAGTCAATTTCTCCAAGTGCAGTTTATTAAAACAATTTCATGCTAAAAGTTTTGATGAAGCTTTCATTCAATTAACATCACTTTTCCCGTTAACGATCGTGAATAGCTCATAATGTGCAGAACTAAAAGCACTGAAGGATTGTTGTCATCGACACAAGATCTTGTGCGCGAATTGATGCTATTGACGCAGAATTTGAGCGTTTTAGTGTCATGACCAAATTGTCAATATTTAATGTAAAGGTAACTTTTTTCATGTATTGAGCAGATATCAACTGGAAGCGAAGATTATCTTGTGGATACAATAGCTTTGCATGATGTAATGTGAATTCTTAGGCCTGTATTTGCCAATCCAGGAATTTGCAAGGTGACCTTGTTAATTTGTGTGCCGATTAATGATTTCCTTTCGTACTTTAATTTGGACGTATAAAGTGCAAGCTGCTAACTCCACGCTGTTGTTAAAAATGTTGTAGTATGCCAATTTCATAATTTGCATCCCCAAATGACTCCTAAAATTTGTTTCCTCTCTTGTAGGTATTCCATGGTGCTGATAATGATGTTATTTGGCTTCAAAGGGGTTTTCACATATATATTGTTAATTTACTTGACACTGCAACGGTAAGGTATCCTGTTAATGTATATTCTTTTATCTAATAAAGTGAAGATTTTTACTTAAGAAGGGCAAGAATATACCTAGCATATTTTTCTTGTATATGTTTGGCTATGATGTTTCTTTATAAGTTTTAAGCCACTGTTGTTCTTGTTATATTTAAAGCTTGTGATGTGTTGTCTAAACCACAAAGGTCTTTGGCGTATTTGCTGGATTTGTACTGTGGTATTGTCGCAAATAAATTATTACAGGTATAGAAAGAATCTTTGTTGGGATACATTCTTCTGTTTTTCCATACTCTTTCTATTCCTCCCATGGGTATCTGTTAGCTAACTTTTCCATTGGTAAGCTGTGATTGATGAATTTCCTTTTTCTTTTAAAAAAATCTATATATCTTTATTATCATTTTTCTGGTGGATTTGGATTATGAGTAATCCTCTTTCCTTGAAATGTAGTCAGATTATGCTACTTGTTCATTTGAGAATTGTTGATCTTTATTTAGATTGACTGCATGCACAAGACATTTATTGTGATGGTGTACTATGAGGGGCTGATTTGGTGCAATATAGCTCCTTATCCCGATGGATAAAAGGGGTTGCTACACTCTTGTGCACAATTAAATCTTCAAAATAGATCATTCGGGCTCTTACAGATGGTATATTTTAGAGTCAAGCTTATGCAAAAGATGCTCACTTTGTACCAGATGGGGCAAGCTTGCTGAATTGTCCTTGAACTTCTATTTTTTAACTAGTGATACTTGTCCTTGTTCTTCTATTTAATTCTAAAATTATGCAAAGAGTACATCAGTTATAAAAAAAATTGCATATTGTTCTATTGTAAGTCGTGATGTTAATATTACTTTGTATTTTAATATTTCAGGTTATATATTATGAAATTCAGAAATTTAGCATATTGACGACTTTCATTATGACGAAGAATGAAGAGACACTAGTTAGACTTCGAATTTAAATGTCTTTTTTTGTAATGTTGACACATTGAAATTACGAATTTGAAGATGGATTTATTTGTTGTATTTAATGAAATATTTTATTCTTTCATTATTAATATTTTATTACAATCTTTTGGATAAATGAATCGCATCAAAGACATAAATAAGGACAAATGTAGTAGTAGTTCTAATTGCGATTACAACTGCCCCTAAAAGATTTTCCCTTTACAAGCAATTAATAGGTCTTTAGCGGCAATAAGAATTGCCCCTAAATGTATAAGCTAGTAGATTTCTCAGGCAGTTTTAGTAGCCGCGGCAATAAAATGTGTCTTTACCAGCATTCAGTAGAATTGCCGCTAAAACTTTTAGCGACGCCAAATACAACGGCAAATAATCAATTGCCGGTAAAGACTTTTGTGGCAATTTTTATTGCTGCTAAAGGAAAAAAAATTGCCGCTAAAGACCTTTTTTGTTGTAGTGACAGATTTAGATGATCCTGTAAACATGATTTCTATATGAATGTAGTAGTCCGATGATCATGATTTCTATGTGAATGATGGGTATACAGAATTCAGAAGGACCTATAGGCATGATTTCTATGTGCATATGCAGAATTCAAAATTCCTATAGGCATGGTATCTACCCTTTTTTGCATACATAATTACCCGTCCCTTTTTACTAACCATCCCCAAGAGTTTATTACAAGTTATTACAGTCCGGAATAAGGTAAAATACATCAGAAAGAAAATAAATAAAAGTACAACCAAGGAGAGCCTGATTCAGACCTCATGTCTGAAATATGAGGTAAACCAACTCCAAGAGATCACGATTCAAAGCCTTTCTCTCATTTGAGTGTGTCAAAGTTCCTAAGAGCCTCGAAGGGACTCCGGGCAATGCTCACACCCAAATGTATTATCAGATTGGGGATCAGTACAGTGTGGAAGGGCCAGCCCTCAAGTGTCCAAGTTCAGAGGGAGCTCGAAGGGTCCCAAGGCAGGGCTCACCAGAGGGGGGCAGAACTTAGAGACTAGGAAAGTGTGCAAGTGCAGAACAGAATGCTAAAAAAGGGAAAAGGAGAGGGAAACAGCTACAAGTAAGCAACATAAGGGGTTCAGGGGAATATGGAGATTGTAAAGAGCCTATTGCTTAGGCAAGGGCAGACTTTAGGCATGCCCAGCAATGGAGAGTGCTAGCACACCTATAAGCCTGCCAGAACACATACTATTAGAGGCTAGGATCCCAGGGGATCAAGTCTGATTCACGGACAATAACTTGCAGTATTGCCATGCCTCAAAACATAGCTTAAACACATAGGGGGTAGGGGGTTTTGGATTCATAGTAGAGCAGGTAGAAAGAAATCAGTATGCTAGAGAAAGTGTTGAACTATACAGAAGCAGTAAGCAAACAGGGGTACAAAAGCAGTAAGAAAACACATTGTTGTGGTGCTACAAAGCTTAAATCAGGACATACCAGTTTCAAAGAAGCAAATAGAGAAAGCAGGCAGCAAAACTTGTAAACAGGCCACAGTACAAACAATAAGAGAGAACACTTTTTGAGTGTGAGTATAAGTTCAGAAGAGACTACGAATGATTGGGTCCTTGTGTTAATGAAAGAGTCGTGTACTTATAGTGTGAAAAACAGGCAGAAATAAGGTAAGAAAATAATTAAGGAACTGGGTATCAATTAAAATCAATCAGTGCAAGACTTCCTTTAATTAAGGAATTCAGACTTAAACGACAATGAGCAAGGGAATTATTTAAGGAAAGAGATCAAACAAGCATCTTGTGCAAAGTAGGCAATTAGGGGTAAATACATAGGAGTTTATTTAGAGGCAGAAATTTGAAATACACGGTTACATAAATAAGGTAGAAAATCAATTAGTACATAATAAATCAAGGAGTCAGAGGTTTGTAATTATTGGTCCATGAATAAACCAAGTCAGAAAAGCTAAGGAAAGTTTTCGACTCAAACCAAGAAATAGGAAAAATCAGTAAACAAGGATAGAAGATCAATCAGATTTTCACAAAGGAAGTCTGAAACCAATCAAAATTGAAAGCCATTTTAGAGGGGAGTTCAGCACATATAAAGAGCACACAAACATGCTAAGCTAAATTTAGGGCAAATAAACGTCATGCCATTGCAAAGATGGTAGTCACATAGGTAAGTGGCGTAGAAGAGAGATAGTATCAAATATCATACAAAGGGTCCAGTATAAGGACCTTAGAAGAGTTTAGTAGAGAATCAGAATTGCCTAAAGAAATAGAGATTGAAAAAAAGATTTCAAGATTCAGTTGAGCGACAGAGGAAACAAATTTAGAAACTCGAAATAGTTAGGGTTTCTAAAATCAAACAATTTTCAAGATGAAGGACAAGCATACCACATAGCTAATGGTCTCAAAACTCGGATGAACCCCCAAATTCTAGGGTTTTTATCATCAATCGAGTGCAGAGATGAGAGGACAAGTAATCAAGGAAAAGATACTAATCCAAAGAGGTTCAGGGGTCTCAGAAAAGAACTGAGACCTTTAACATGCTTTTTCAGTAGTAGAAACTCATGAGAAGCATAGTAAAAGAACAACATGTGAAACACAGTAGAAGAACTCAAAGAAACATAGTAGAAGGAACTAATAAGAACACAGCAGGAGAAACATATAAAGAAGCATAGTAGAAGAAACAAGAACACAGTAGAAGAAACTTAATAAGAAACATAGTAGAAGAAGCACACAAGAGAAATAGAAAATCAGAGAAACACCTAAATAACTCAAAAACCCTAGATCGGAAAAATAAAAGGTTTTGAAGCATAGTTTTGAAAGAAATATCAAGAAGTCGTTTAAAAGTTTTAGGGAAAATACGGATCTAGAACAGATCTAAAAGAACTCAGAAGAACCTCGAAGAATAGGGTTTCAGAGGAACCCAAATGGTGAGTAAGGCTTGGATAGTCACTGATCTGAGCCGGAGAAGTCGAAATCAGGCTCGAATGACCAAGGATGGCCGGAGCAAGGCCGGAGATGGCCATAGAACTCGAATCAAACAAGGTCTGGGCCAAGCTTCTTCGTGGTTAGGCCTTGAAACTTCAGTAACCAGGCCTGTAGGAGTTATAGGAGGCCGGTATAGGACTTCCATGCCCTTGGAAGCCATGGATTCCGGTGGTTCTAGGGTGGAAGTGGAGGGAGGCGACTAGGGTTTCTGAGAGAGAATTTGGGAGATGGGGAATCCAGGGGCGGCTACAGGTGAGGAATGTTTTAGGGTTGGGGGTATTAGGGAATTAAAAAAGGAAAGGACGAATGTGAGCCGTTGATATGTTAGATCAACGGCTGGGATTTAAAAGGGGGCCGGGTGGGTAATTTTTTAAAGGTTTGTGGGTCGGGTAGATTTAAGATTTGGGCCGGGTAATGAGATCTGAAATTGGGTCCAATTAGGGGTGCCAGATCTGGCCAAAATTGAAACGTAGATGGGCTAACAATTAAATAGCCATTTTCCTTTATTTATTTTATAATAAATAATTTCTGGAAGTAAATTAAAGGCACTAAAAATGATTAATAATACATAATCATTAAATTAAAAATACTGGAGTCAATTTTATAATTACGAGCATAATTAAACCTTAAAAGAGGCTAATATTGCAATTATACGCAATTTAGCTTTTAAAATGCTAAATAAATTTATAAAAATATGCAAAAAAATTATGTTAGATATATTTTAGTATAAATGTGAGAATCAAATAAATGACTCACCAAAATGATAATTTTGGGGAGAATTATTGGATTTTTCTTGATACAATAGAGCAATGAATTGATTTAGAAATCTTTGAAAAAATAAAGGAAAATAATAAAACCTTGGGATATACTTATATATGCATATATAGGCTATTTTGAAGGTATTTTGCATATTAAAAAATACAGGGAAAAATTGGGTATCAACAGCTGCCCCTCTTTACCCGGGAAGGATAAAAGAGTTGTTGGGTAAAGATATGATGGCCAATTTTGACCGAACGAAATGGTTTGAAGAGGTTTGGCCGCGCTCTGACTTCTGAGCTGCCTACATATCCCTGGTGTTACAGGAATCAGGCCATATGTAGTTCAGGATCCGTCGGCGAAGTATGCCGATGGAGGCTTTCAAGCACGGACGCAATATTTAGGATAGGGCTGTAGGGGACTGGAGCAAAATCGCTCCTGCCGAGATGGCAGTTGCTTGCTGGTTTACCTACAAATAAGCAAATACGGGCATATATTGTGCATAAATTTAAACGTGATGCAAATTCTCGTCGGACCATGAATGTTGTCTGTGGACGGTTAGAATGACGTCCTTAGACCATGATGCCCCGGGCTATGAAGCGTATAATAAAGGATTCGCAGGCCATGAAATGATGCTCTCGGGCTATGAGAATGATGCCTACGAACCATGATGCCTTTGAATATTGATATGCAAAGATTAAAGGAATCCTCAGGCCATGGCATGCCGTTCTCGGGCTATGCAAATGGTGCCTTCGAACAATGACGCCCTCGGATAATTTGGCGATCTTCCAGCCCATGAAATGCAATATTTGGCGATCTTTCAGCCCATGAGATGCAATAGGTGGCGATCTTTCAGCCATGCAAACGTAAATAAGGTGGCGATCTTTCAGCCATGCAAGTGTAAATAAGGTGGCGATCTTTCAGCCCATGAGATGCGTAAATAAAGCGGCGATCTTTCAGCCATGCAGAATGAAAATGAGGTGGCGATCTTTCAGCCATGCAAGTGTAAATAAGGTGGCGATCTTTTAGCCATGCAAGCATAAGTAAGGTGGCGATATTTCAGCCATGCAGATGCAGATGGAGACAGTGTTTAGTCTCGGAAGGCAGAATGGTAGCCTTATGCAATGCAGAAAATAAAAATAAAATGGCAAATGGTAATATAGTTCTTAGCTGATAGCAGGCTGCGATATTGTGACTGCTGGGGACATCACGATATAGGGAATATCGCCGGCGTGCGTGGATAACAAATGCTGGTAAACGCAACAATTCTGAGGGTTGCATTCCTGAACAACGTTTTGTCTTGTTAGTGTATAGTATGTCATGTGCTTTCGCAATCTAAGTGTCTGCATCCAAAGAAAAATCATGAGTTTTGTAGAGGGGAGGTTAGTTCGTATCCCTGCTGGCCTTGCTTGCCCTGTTCGGCTTTGATCTGGTGATACGGTATGCATCATTGGGGTAGCGTTGCTGAACAAGGCGACTTCAATAATAAACAGCATGAATTTGTAAAAATATGACATAACTATGTATTTAAGAAATAACTTTTAGATGAACCGACGACTGTGACGTGGCACAAGACATTGCAACCTCTCTTGCTACGGAATTTTGAGGGTCCTCCTCAAAATTCTGCCCCAGTTTAATAGGTTGATGCTTCTGTCGGCTGCTTGCGATGATTGACTGAAATTACTTCGGAATTTTGAGGGCCCTCCTCAAAATTCTGCCCCATTTTCCAATTGCAGGGGAAATGAAATTTTTATTGAATTGTGACCGAACCCATAAGGCTGCCTACATATCCCCTCTTAAACGGGAATCAGGACAGACGTAGTTCAAATTACATCATATAGGGAAATCATAAAAATTACACATAGTAATGCTTGACTGCATCTGAATTAATCGGTTTTGGCCAAACTTCTCCATCCATTTCTGCAAGTATAAGGGCTCCTCCTGTCAGAACCCGGTGAACCATGGACGGACCTTGCCAGTTGGGAGAGAATTTCCCTTTGGCTTCATCTTGATGCAGGAAGATTTTCTTTAATACCAGCTGTGAGCACGTGATTTTGGCCCTATATATAAATTACTCCCAAAAAATTCAAACAAAATGATCTTTCTCTATTTTCACAATTTTTGTGAATTTTGTGTCATTTTTTTTGGTAATTGTTGCATTTTATCTGTGCATCTTAATTCGTATGAAAAATACAAAAAATACGCATTTGCATTTAGGATCTAATTTCATATTTTAGGATTAATTAAGGGTTAATTTGTTTTAGAACAAAATAGGAGGAAAATAACAAAAATGATACTTTTTGCATTTTTAGTTTAAATTTGTATTAGTTTGCATTTTAATTAGGAATTAATTAGGAAATCTAATTTTAGTGTAATTTGGTTGTGAGCTTTATTTTAGCATTTTTATAAGGTCAGCAAAAGTAAAAAAAAAAATATACAAAATGAAAACATAAAGGCAAAATAAAAGAAATACAAAAAGAGGGAAAAATTAGATAAAAGAAATAAAAGAAAAAACAATTTAAAAGAGGGTGCTTTAATAATACTCAGTTTGGACCGTTTGTTTACATTTTTTACCCAGCCCAAAAGAATCCCAATCTCCCCAATAGCAACCCAGCCCAATCCCCCCGTCCGGTCCGACCCGTTTCATCAAATGGCAAATTTGGGCCGTCCATTGATCTCATCCGACGGTCCAGATCAGTTCAAGCAAATCACATAAAAATGTAATAAAACCTTCACAAACATCTGAGACCATATCCATCTTCCTCGTACCCTGTTCATCACCGCCACCCCCGCCGTTCGCCTCCGGCCGGAAATAGTCTCCGCCGGCGGCCCACCTCCAAATGCCACCAAAATTACACCCTAGAACCGCCTTTCTCTCCTCTTTCCAACCCCCATCTTAGTTTGTCTCGAATCCCATCCAATCGCCTCGAATATCAGATCTAAACTTTTCCGGCCATGACAACACCTCGTCCAAATGACACCAAATTCACACAAAGTGTTCACCTCCCTCCTTACATCACGAATCCATGTCTATTTCACCTCAAATGTTCCCCGAACTGTTCGAATTTCGAATCAAACTTGGACTCCAAAACCCTAGCTGCATGAGTCACGGGTTTTTCAGAGGGCTTGATCCTTATAGCATTTAGTCGTGTATTTTCTCATGAAAATATACGATTAAATGCTCATTTGGTCAAGGGTTCATCAGATTTTTTGACCAGTTGAAGTCTCAGAACTGGTAAACTTCCCCGGTTATGTTTCAGTTATTTTTATTATCTGTTCCTGAGTATTTGCGTGTTAGTCGTCTTAGGTTTTCTGCTGCTGAGTCTGATTTCTGTTCTTATCCAAATTTTGATTCAGAATTCAGCGATTCAATGGGTGATAATTTGTCTGCTAAACAATGATTGATAGATTCGAACTGTTAAGACTAATATAGGTTAGTGTTTGAAGGGTTCGATTTTGCAAAAATACTGTTTGATTGATGCCAGGTTGATTGGATTTGATTTTCTTTCTGTTTCTTAGAAATAATGGCTAATCTGGTATAGTTCATTTTGTGTTTGAAGATGTAACGAGGTTCTGATTGATTGTTGTTAATTTGCTTTAGTTTTGAATTAATTCAGTAGTTCCTTTGATTGTTACCAGCTGCTTCAATTAGTTTAGTTCAGTTAATTTAGGATAATCAATAAATTGTTCAGTGTTTGGTGAATTAGCAGATCTAATTAGTTAAAAAGTGCTGTTAGAGATTGGTTATAGCTGAATAATATTGATTTAGTTAATTATAAGGGATTGGGATAGTTTGGGTAATTTTAGTTTGAACTAAGGGCAATTGGGGCAATCTAGGGGTATGGGAACTTAGCTAGGGACTCCCTAGAAGCTTCTAGATGTAGGCATTAAGGTACATTTCAGTAAACTTAGGGTGCTTACTTGAGCAACAAGTTAGAAAACAAAGGACTAAATGGAAAATAAATGGGGACTAGGATAGAAAACTGAAAATCTGAAGTTGCCCCTCTTGGTGCCTATAAAAGGCATGTCCAATGCCTTAATTCAGAAGTTTGGGGGCAGCCTCCAAAAATTCCCCAAAACTCTTCTTCCATTTCAGATTCAATTTGAATTTTAAACCTTCTAAAATCCCAAAACATTAGAAAATTAACAGAAAAACAAAAAAAAAAATTACTGTTCCATTAGAATAATTCAAGTTAATTTTGATTTCTAGTTGTTGATTCTCATTCTCCTAGTTCTTGAAAGTTTCAGAGGTTTACTGGCTGGTTCTCGAATGGTTTCTGATTTTATTCAACCTGATTTTGAGTTGATATAGTAGATCAGATTGGTTTTGAGCATTTCTGGGTCACCTAGTTGGGATTTTGAGTTTCTGTGGGTGTTCAAGTTAATTTTTTGAAATTGTTCCTGAATCTGCTAGCTATGAAATCACCCGTGGGCTGTTGATTTATTTTTATCTGAGCTGTGCTAAGCATCAGTGAACTGCTGCTGCTGTGTTTATTGTTGCTGACCTATCCTATTCTCCTTGTATTTCGAAATCAGGTACACATTCTGAGCTTGACACAATTTATCCTCATCCTGCTGGAAATGTGAATTGAAATTGAAGCAACTTTCCGCTATGGATTCGTAGTTTAAATGAATATGTTATTTGGTTTTGGGAATTGATGATTAATTGTCGAATGTGTAATTCAGTTAGATCATTTGCTTAGACTGGTTTGATACATGTCTGATAGTTGATTCCTGTAGTTAAGCTCATTGGACTGTTAAACTCGGACCGTTCGATTCAGAATGATTCCTGCTATTTGAATTCGTATACGAATTTTATAAATTGTTAAGTTAGCTCAGTTGATTAGTGATTTTAAATTTGGTTCAACATGCTGTTAGTATGGCGGAGGATAATGCGATGTAGTTTCATTATTGTTATTAATGTTTAAAAGTAACCCATGTTTCAGTGTTAACTTCAACTCGTTTAATCAAGGAACACCTGAATATCGGTAGCATAGCATTAATCCAAATGAAGCTCACCACAGTTGTTTTGTTTTAACTGAATTGGCAATTAGACTGCTACTACTATCGAATCCCAGGAAAAGTGAATAATTGCATAAATTGGTAGTCACATTGGGAAGGCTGGGACGTTTGGATTTACATTCAGGCTGTCCTTGCCTGGGTTCGATCCTGAAGCTACGTTCCTCAGTCATACCTTTGTGTCTGAAAAATGCACAGTGCATTCGACAAGAGATATAAAATGAAAAACAAAAAGAAAATAAGAAACCGAACAAGAGAAAAGAGCGGAAAAATAATTTTGAGGAAAGAAGCGAATAGGAACAAGGAAACCAAAGCAAAAGAAAAAGAAGAAAAGAGGGAAAAATAAGAGAGAAAAGCAAAGAGGGAAAGGCAAGAAACAAACAATGGAAAACACGAGGGAAGAATGAGAGGAAAGGCATGGCAAATAAAGATAAAAAGGCCCGGGATGACGCATGCGACCGATCAAAAGCATAATAGGAACTGTTAACTGCCTAGGTGCATTCACTCCCCAAATGTGCGGGTACCAATATGTTAAATGCCCTAACGCTAACGTGATGGTTTCCTTTTGTCATGTCGTTCCAGAAAGGTGGTTGGTTTGTGGTTTGAAAGTGGTAACTCTTCTTTACAACACGAGGACAAAAGGCAATGGCAAACAACAAAAGAACTGAGTTGGTTGATACCGGTACTCGACAACAGTTGGTGGAACGGGATAATGGATTGGTTGAAGAGGTGCGGATGCTGAGACAACGCATGACAGACATGTATCAAGCCTGGATGACTCGGAAAGGCGCCACCCCCGCCACCACCAATTTTCCCGGACACTACCCTTACCCAAACTCCCAACATAATACCAGATGATCCTCCATATTCTCCGGATACACCCGCTTATCACACTTGCCCCAACTACCCTAGTAGCTCCATCGCGCATCCTGCAGTCACTTCTCCCCAATATTGCCCTCCTGCCATATTCGTTACCCCAGACAATGAATACCCACCCAAAGCGCGTAATGCCCGATTTCACCCTCCAGAGGTTGCCCACAGGGTCCTTGATCCATACAAGAAGAGTTCCCGGGATGAGCAGATTCATGATAGAAATGAAAGGGTTACGGGAAGAGCAGGGCGAGATGAGGTACCCAGGAAGTTGACAAGCACAGAACAGCCCTTAAGGGACAAGCGAAGAGTGGGAGGTCAGGGTAGCATGACTTGCAAGGGACTGATTGTGCCCCATGACACCCGACTGCCCGCAGGATTCAAAGTACCAAACTTCAACTTGTATGATGGGCGTGGAGATCCGGTAGCCCACCTGAGGGTCTATTGCAACGAAATGAGGATTGTTGGAGAGAAAGATGACGTGATGATGGCATATTTCAGTGAAAGCCTAACTGGGGCAGCTTTGGACTGGCATGGTCGTCAAAATGTCGATGAGTGGCTTACATTGGGTGACATGTCTCAAGACTTTGTCCGGTGCTTTCAATGCAAATCAAGTGTTACCCCAGACCGCAACTCGCTATCTAAGATGGAAAAGAGGCCAGAGGAAAGCTTTAATGAGTTTGGGCTCAGATGGAGGGAGCAAGTTTCTCGAGTCAGTCCACCGATCAGCGAAGAAGAAATGGTTAAGCTTTTTCTACAGGCCCAGGGACCCACCTACAACAGTCATTTGATCCCGGCCCTGGGTAAGCCTTTCAATGATGTGCTAAAAATGGGGGAGCTAGTGGAAGAAGGAATCAAGTCAGGCAAAATCGTGAGTCGTTCGGAAGCCATTCAGAACGTACCAGTAAGCTTGGTTGGAAAGAAGAGGAACAGAAAAGACGATCCAATAGGTTTTCCCGATCAACACTTCCAGCCTCGACATCGTCCCTGTTGTTATCCTTGTGCATTAGATGACCCTCCCCGATGCCACTTCTCTCCACAGAAATCCAAAAGTCGCGCATCATATTCTCAATACCCAGCTCCTCAAAATGCCCATCTACCCCCGCAAGCTTACCAAAAACACCCCAGATCAGGTTTCCGGCCCAATCCAGCGTTTAAGAATGAGAGGTTACGGAAGAAGAAGACCTTCACTCCTTTGGGAGAATCATATGCCAGTCTGTTCCAGAGGCTAAGAACATTGAACATGTTGAAGCCGATTCAGATAAAAATGTCGAACCCTCTCCCAAAGAAGTTTGATCCTTCTCAACAGTGTGCATATTGCTCAGGTGCCCTGGGGCACGATATAGAGAAATGTTGGAATCTGAAGAATGCAATTCAAAAGCTTATCGATGCAGGCGACATCGTCGTGCAAAATCCAGATGCAACAAACACTGGCCAAGATCCATCTCCTGTGCACAATGAGACGCATATGGTGGGTATGATTGGTTGTGAGAATAAGCCGGCAGAAGAAACCCAGAAGCAGTCTGCTCAGAACAACATGATGAAGTCTTGTGAAAATTCCAGCAATCTTGGTGTGAAATTCAGTGGCTAAGACGCCGTACTTGGTAATTGGGAAGACGCTCCATCTCTTGGAGTTTTGGTGGTTTATTTTGTTGTCATTCCTGTTGTCCGGGTTATTTCAGGGTTGTAATCCGGATATTGTCTTGTGACTCAAACCCTTCTATCCTTTCACTTTGTCTTCTTCGTCTCGTCGTAGTAGCTTGTGTAGTGTTGTTTAGGTTTGTTCAAGGGTTGTAATTCTAGTCTAGTTTGCTTGTTTCGTTGTTTGAACCCTTTCACCGTCAGTCTAATGCAATTCTCTATTTCCTGCCATTTCTAGTCATTTTATCTGGTTCCTTTCTCCTCTTGCAATCCTTTTCATGCTGGTTCTGGGACATGACATGCACGCATAATTCTCAGCATGGTTTTAAAAGTCAGAAGCAATAAAACAATGTTAAAGATGTAAGGACAATCGAGGGATTTTGAAATCTCTTCGAGCCCAAATTGTGTGAAACTGGGTCAGATAGAACATAAAGAAATACTATTGAAACACATCTTGCCGCATCAGGTTGAAGCCAAAGGCAAGTTTGCCCAACTGTCAAGGGCCGTTCGTGGTAAGGAAAGTGAGAGTGTTGTCCAATGGTGCTTTGTATTCAATAGATGTAGGAGGCAAATGTGCGGATATGGTTATCAAGTCTGATATAATCAAGATGTTACGAATGTTTTCCCTGTTTTGCTTAATTGCATTTGTTTGTACTTAGCATGTTTTGAAGATTGGAATGACGAAGGCATTTTGTTCTGCTATCTAAACACTTTATCCTTTGTTACCCCCCTTTGAGCCTTATGTATTTTCTTTCATACCCCTCTTTTGGAATCATGACAAAGTTCGTAAACACAAGCATGGAAAGTAAGTGAAGGAAAGGGAGAAGGGAACAGCGAAAAGAGAGAGAGAAGAAAAATGAAAAAAAAAAGGAAAAGAGAAGGAAAAGAAAAAGAAAAAGAAAAATAAAAAGAAAAAGAAAAAGAAAAGAAAAGAAAAAGGAAAAGGAAAAGAAAAAGAAAAAAAAAGAAAAGAAAAAGAAAAGAAAAGAAAGGAAAAGAAAAGAAATGAAAGGAAAGAAAAGAAAAGTGGAAGAAAAGGAAAGACCGCAACAACGAACGTAGTTTTATGACCTGAACTACGTTTGACTTGATCCCGAAAGGGTACGTAGGCAGCCTCTCTCTGAGGTTCAGTCACACCGAAATAAAAGTCCAAAGTCCCCAAGGAAGAAACTGGGGCAGAAGTTGTGGTTGTTGTGGGAAATCTGATTCCGAAAGTTGTAATTTTGAACCCATGTTGAATTGTTTTGAGCCTTTGATACCCTTTCTTTCTAACCCTATCCAAAAGCCCACATTACGGTCCAAAGAAAGACCTTCTGATCAGTCTTCGAGAGATGCCAAGTCAAGCGAATAGAGGTGAACCATATCAGGGGCAACACTCCGGTCCAAACAAGGGAAATGAAGAATGAGAGAGTTTTTGATGATAAATACCCTCACGGGCACCATAAGGCAAAGTGAGTTGAGAG
>NW_017673089.1:0-14604 GCF_001879085.1 Nicotiana attenuata | reverse complement strand
AGAAACCTCCGAATCTGCCCGGAACATTACAAATTCTAAATCCCAATTCCGGCAGAACCCTAACTCAGAAATCTTGAGGATTTTGGACCGTAATATCCCTAATCACGCGTTTTCTTTTGAAAACACACGATTAGGGATGTTACGTGTCAAGAATCCTGAGTATTCAAACAACAATGGCTGGCCAGAGTTCGTAAGTCTTCTTGTTCTTTTCTTTTCTGATTTTTGAGTTTTCTTTGACTTGTTTGTTTAGCTTTAATTAGGGTATTTTTCCCTGCATGATACTTAAATTAGGGCTATAGGGTTTCAATTTAACTGTTGTTTGGATAATTTGTTTTGATTCTGGTTAGTTTTCGATTATGTTAATTATTACTTGTTGATCAAAATTCTGACAGATTAGTTTCATGTTTAGTTGTGTTTGATAATGATTTAATAGTTTTAATTTTGTTATTAGTTTAGATCATTTGAATTTCAATAATTGATATTAGCTAGGGTTAATTAGTTCAATTGGAAATTGGTTAATTAGGATTTTTCTTTAGATTACTGTTTAAGCCTTAATAAATTTAGGTTTCAAGATAAATTGGTTAAGTGTAATTGATTAAAACATGTTGGTAATTCTAGGAGAGGTTTGAGGGTATCTTAGGGATTGAAAATGGCATGTTTTGCCAAAATGGTAATTTTAGAACCAAGATAAGGGTAGTATAGGTATTGTACGATTAAAAGAACACCCTAGGGACTTCTAGAATAGGGCTTTAGTGTAGATTTTAGCAATCTTAGGGTAGTAACTTGAGAAACAAGTCAGAAATTGAAGGTTTAATAGGTGAATTCTGAATTTTAAAAGAGGAAAAAATGTGTGAAAGCTCCCAGAGATTCTGCCCCATTCCTTGCCTATAAAAGGCACCCCTAATGCCTTCTTGAACAAGTTTTGAAACCCCTGGAAAAAGGAAAAAAGTTTGGGGCAGCCTCCAAAAATTCCCCAAAACTCTTCTTCCAATTTCAGATTTCAATTTGAATTTTAAACCTTCTAAAATCCAAAAACATTAGAAAATCAACAGAAATACAAAAATTACTGTTCCATTAGATAATTCAAGTTAATTTTGATTTCTAGTTGTTGATTCTCATTCTCCTAGTTCCTGAAAGTTTCAGAGGTTTACTGGCTGGTTCTCGAATGGTTTCTGGTTTTATTCAACCTGATTTTGAGTTGATATAGTAGATATGATTGGTTTTGAGCATTTCTGGGTCACCTAGTTGGGATTTTGAGTTTCTGTGGGTGTTCAAGTTAATTTTTCGAAATTGTTCCTGAATCTGCTAGTTATGTAATCACCTGTGGGCTGTTGATTTATTTTCTGAGCTGTGCTAAGCATCAGTGAACTGCTGCTGCTGTGTTTATTGTTGTTGACCTATCCTATTTCTCCTTGTATTTCAAAATCAGGTACACATTCTGAGCTTGACACAATGTATCCTCATCCTGCTGGAAATGTGAATTGAAATTAAAGCAACTTTCCGTTGTGGATTCGTAGTTTAAATGAATATGTTATTTGGTTTTGGGAATTGATGATTAATTGTCGAATGTGTAATTCAGTTAGATCATTTGCTTAGACTGGTTTGATACATGTCTGATAGTTGATTCCTATAGTTAAGCTCATTGGACTGTTAAACTCGGACCGTTCGACTCAGAATGATTCCTGCTATTTGAATTCGTATACGAATTTTATAAATTGTTAAGTTAGCTCAGTTGATTAGTGATTTTAAATTTGGTTCAACATGCTGTTAGTATGGCGTAGGATAATGCGATGTAGTTTCATTTTTGTTATTAATGTTTAAAAGTAACCCATGTTTCATTGTTAACTTCAACTCGTTTAATCAAGGAACACCTGAATATCGGTAGCATAGCATTAATCCAAATGAAGCTCACCACAGTTGTTTTGTTTTAACTGAATTGGCAATTAGACTGCTACTACTATCGAATCCCAGGAAAAGTGAATAATTGCATAAATTGGTAGTCACATTGGGAAGGCTGGGACGTTTGGATTTACATTCAGGCTGTCCTTGCCTGGGTTCGATCCTGAAGCTACGTTCCTCAGTCATACCTTTGTGTCTGAAAAATGCACAGTGCATTCGACAAGAGATATAAAATGAAAAACAAAAAGAAAATAAGAAACCGAACAAGAGAAAAGAGCGGAAAAATAATTTTGAGGAAAGAAGCGAATAGGAACAAGGAAAACCAAAGCAAAAGAAAAAGAAGAAAAGAGGGAAAATAAGAGAGAAAAGCAAAAGAGGGAAAGGCAAGAAACAAACAATGGAAAACACGAGGGAAGAATGAGAGGAAAGGCATGGCAAATAAAGGAAAATAAAAAGGCCGGGATGACGCATGCGACTGATCAAAAGCATAATATGAACTGTTAACTGCCTAGGTGCATTCATTCTCCAAATGTGCAGGTACCAATGTGTTAAATGCCTTAATGCTAACGTGATGGTTTCATTTTGTCATGTCATTCCAGAAAGGTGGTTGGTTTGTGGTTTGAAAGTGGTAACTCTTCTTTATGACACGAGGACAAAAGGCAATGGCAAACAACAAAAGAACTGAGTTGGTTGATACCGGTACTCGACAACAGTTGGTGGAACGGGATAATGGGTTGGTCGAAGAGGTGCGGATGCTGAGACAACGCATGACAGACATGTATCAAGCCTGGATGACTGGAAAGGCGCCACCCCTGCCACCACCAATTTTCCCGGACACTACCCTTACCCAAACTCCCAACATAATACCAGATGATCCTCCATATTCTCCGGATACACCCGCTTATCACACTTGCCCCAACTACCCTAGTAGCTCCATCGCGCATCCTGCAGTCACTTCTCCCCAATATTGCCCTCCTGCCATATTCGTTACCCCAGACAATGAATACCCACCCAAAGCGCGTAATGCCCGATTTCACCCTCCAGAGGTTGCCCACAGGGTCCTTGATCCATACAAGAAGAGCTCCCGGGATGAGTAGATTCATGGTAGAAATGAAAGGGTTACGGGAAGAGCAGGGCGAGATGAGGTACCCAGGAAGTTGACAAGCACAGAACAGCCCTTAAGGGACAAGCGAAGAGTGGGAGGTCAGGGTAGCATGACTTGCAAGGGACTGATTGTTCCCCATGACCCGCCTGCCCGCAGGATTCAAAGTACCAAACTTCAACTTGTATGATGGGCGTGGAGATCCAGTAGCCCACCTGAGGGTCTATTGCAACGAAATGAGGATTGTTGGAGAGAAAGATGACGTGATGATGGCATATTTCAGTGAAAGCCTAACTGGGGCAGCTTTGGACTGGCATGGTCGTCAAAATGTCGATAAGTGGCTTACATTGGGTGACATGTCTCAAGACTTTGTCCGGTGCTTTCAATGCAAATCAAGTGTTACCCCAGACGCACCTCGCTATCTAAGATGGAAAAGAGGCCGGAGGAAAGCTTTAATGAGTTTTGGCTCAGATGGAGGGAGCAAGTTGCTCGAGTCAGTTGGTGAAATAGTCAATTGCTACTAGGATGAACCTGTGCCTGTTGGAAGCGGCCGGCTCGATTGGTCCAATAATATCCATTCCCCAGGCGGCGAAAGGCCATGATGAGCTTGTTGCATTAAGCTCATTTGGTGGCACCTTTATCATGTCTGCATGTATCTGGCAGCAGTGGCATTTTCGGACATACTGAATGCAGTCCGTTTCCATAGTCATCCAAAAGTAACCAGCTCGGAGGATCTTCTTTTCTAAGACAAAACCGTTCATATGTGGACCACAGGTCCCTGCATGGATTTCCTCCAGTAACTTAGATGCTTCCTTTGCGTCGACACACTTTAATAATCCCAAATCGGGAGTCCTCCTATAAGATTCCTCCGCTGTGAAAGAAGTTGTTGGATAACCTCCGAAGTGTGCGCTTCTGAATAGGATTTGCAAGCCCTGGGTATTCTCCCTTTGCTAAATATTCCTTGATATCATGAAACCAAGGCTTTCCGTCTGCCTTTTCTTTAATGTGGGCACAATAGGATGGCTGATCATGGATCTTTACTGGAATGGGATCAATGAAGTTTTTGTCTGGATGTTGTATCATGGATGACAGGGTAGCCAATTCATCGGCGAACTCATTCTCGATTCTGGGAACATGTTGGAATTCCGTCTTTGTGAACCTCTTCCTCAGTTCTTGCACGTGATGGAGATACGAGAGTATCTTAGAGTTCTTGGTTGCCCATTCTCCTCGTACCTGATGTATAAGCAAATCTAAATCTCCGATCACTAGCAATTCTTGAATGTTTATGTCAATAGCCATCTTGAGCCCTAAGATGCAGGTTTCGTACTCGGCCATATTGTTGGTGCACGGGAACCTGAGTTTGGCAGACGCCGGATAATGCTGACCGGTTTCTGATACTAGGACTGCTCCTATGCCAACTCCTTTGAAATTTGCTGCTCCGTCGAAAACATTCTCCAGCCATCATGGGGTTCTGCAATGTCTTCTCCTACGAATGATACCTCTTCGTCAGGGAAATACATTTTTAGGGGTTCGTATTCTCCGTCTACGGGATTTTCCGTAAGGTGGTCTGCTAGTGCTTGTCCCTTGATTGCCTTCTGGGTTACATAAACGATGTCGAATTCACTCAACAGGATTTGCCACTTGGCTAGCTTGCAAGTGGGCATGGGCTTTTGAAAGATGTACTTTAGCGGGTCCATTCTTGATATGAGATATGTAGTATAGGCACAGAAGTAGTGCCTCAGCTTCTGGGCCACCCAAGTTAGAGCACAACAGGTACGCTCCAACAGGGAATACCGGGCCTCGTACGAAGTGAATTTCTTGCTGAGATAGTAAATGGCTTGTTCCTTCCTCCCTGTTTCATCATGCTGCCCCAAAACGCAACCGAAAGCTCCATCTAATACTGCAATGTAAAGTAGCAAAGGTCTACCTGGCTCAGGTGGAACTAAGACTGGTGGTGTTGATATGTATTCCTTAATTCTGTCGAAAGCTTTTTGGCAGTAATCCGTCCATTTAGTAGCGGCGTCCTTCTTTAACATCTTAAAGATTGGCTCACAGATAATTGTAGATTGTGCTATAAACCGACTGATGTAGTTGAGTCTCCCCAAGAAACTCATCACGTCCTTCTTGTTCTTTGGCGGTGGCAGTTCTTGGATAGCTTTGACCTTTGATGGATCCGGTTCTATTCCCTGGAGACTCACAATGAACCCAAGTAATTTTCCAGCAGGAACCCCAAATACACACTTTGCGGGATTCAGCTTTAGGTTGTATCTCCGTAATCTGTTGAAGAGCTTCCTCAAATCTTCCATGTGATCCGCGACCTTCTTGGACTTGATGATAACATCATCCATATATACCTCAATTTCCTTGTGTATCATATCGTGAAAAATGATAGTCATGGCCCTCATATAGGTGGCCCCTGCATTCTTCAGGCCGAATGATATCATTTTGTAACAATACATTCCCCACGACGTAATGAAAGCCGTTTTCTCAGCATCTTTTTCATCCATCCAGATCTGATGGTAACCGGCGAAACAATCCACGAATGACTGCAGTTCATGCTTGGCGCAATTGTCAATCAGGATGTGTATATTCGGCAAAGGGAAGTCGTCTTTCGGACTGGCCCGGTTGAGATACCGGTAGTCGACACAGACTCTGATCTTCCCGTCCTTCTTTGGTGCTGGTACAATGTTGGCTAACCATGTTGGGTACTCAACTACCCTGAGAACTTTAGCTTTGACTTGTTTAGTGACTTCTTTCTTGATTTTCAAACTCATGCCAGGCTTGAACTTTCTGAGCTTCTGCTTTACCGGCGGATATGTCGGATCGGTTGGCAGTTTGTGAGGCACAATAGACGTGCTCAGGCCCGTCATGTCGTCATATGACCAGGCGAATATGTCCTCATATTCTCTTAGAAATTCTGTGTATTTCTTCTTTTCTGATGACTATAAGTGAACGCCGATTCGTGTTTCTTTGACATTCTCTTCGTCCCCCAAATTAACAATTTCTGTCTCGTCCAGGTTGGACTTTGGTCTGTTTTGAAAATTCTCAACTTCCTTAACAATCTCCTCTGGTATGTCATCTTCCTCTGAATCTATATCCGCTTGTTGCGTTGTCTTATTGCATGTCACAGTCATCGGTTCATCAAGACAAGTAATAGTAATGCTGTATAAGTAGAGTAATGAGAGAAAATAATAAGAGTGTTGATAAGGAAAATTGAAATGCTTTGATAAATTCCATAGCTGTTTTGAACATTGAAGATCTCATTGCGGAAATTTAAAATGCAAAAGAGAAAAAAGATAGTGCATGATGCTTGTTCAGCCTTGCTACCCCGAGGCTCGCCGGGCTCTGGTGGTTCTGATGGTCCAGTTATTTAGGCATGCTCCTCTGCTCACAGCCTGTATGGAAGGGCCTCCCTCCCCCTCCTCCTCGAAAACGACACAACAATCCATATCACCGTCTTCCAAGAACAAATTCCTCACTGCTGCCAGTGCTTCCTCTTCTTCTGACCCATAGATAACTTCGACTGGTTGTAAAGTCTGTTCCAAGCGTGATATTAGCTGCTCCAATGGATAGTAAGGGCCGCACCATGGCGACGACCAGTGGTTGAATTCCTCCCAAGTATACTCATATCCCAATCCGAAGGTGGTGCCATGTTTCTTGAGTTTGATAGGCTTAGCGATTCCTTGGAGCTTCCTGCCAAGTCCCTTGCCAGGTTCGTATCCGCTCCAGTTCAATATGCTTTCAATTTTGTTGTCCACCATTTGTCTTTATCAACAGCATTGACCCGCTCGATGTGGTGATAAGTCTCCCCGCCTATCTTTCTTCTGCCTCCTATTGCCGGGATGGTTTGGCGACTGTATATGGGATTACTACCGTCACCGTGGATGATCACCTCTTGGTGATTCCACTCAAACTTCACTGCCTGATGTAGTGTTGACGCTACGGCCTAGTGGCATGAATCCATGGTCGTCCCAACAACAGATTGTAAGATGCAGGCACGTCTATTACTTGAAAGTCAACATCAAACCAAGTAGGCCCCATTTGCAAACACAGGCTAATTTCCCCAATGGTGGACCTTTGGGAACCGTCGAAAGCTTTGAAGTTGATGGACCCATCCTTGATATCATGCAGTCCCTTTCCCAATGTCCTGAGTGTTACCAACGGACAAATGTTGAGACTGGACCCTCCATCAATCAGGATTCTAGTGATAAAATAATCTTCGCACTGCACGATGATGTGCAACGCCTTGTTGTGACTAAACCCCTCTGGTGGCAGCTCATCTTCATGAAAAGTGATGTTGTGAATTTCCAATACCTGGCCTACCATGTTAGCCATCTCCTCGCCGGTGATGTTGCTCGGTACATACGCCTCACTCAGCACCCTTAACAGGGCATTCTTGTGCGCATCGGAGCTCTGTAGCAAAGCAAGGATAGAAATTTGCGCCGGTGTTTTGTTCAACTGATCGATGACCGAGTATTCCTTGGCTTGTATCTTTCTCCAGAGATCGTCGGGCCCAGTTTCAGTGAGGGTTGATCGACTAGAGGCATGCTTGCTTGACTCAGCCAAATGTTCCGGGGTATAAACCCTACCGGTTCTCGTCATACCCTATGCCGCAACAGCTTCCCCGAACTTGACCTTCCCTTTCTTCTTGCCTCGGCTGTGTAGTCCCAAGGTATGGCATTTTATGGAATGGTGTTACGGCCGACATTGCTACTGGGATTGCGTGGCTATCTTTACCTTAGGCGGTAAAACTGCAACTTCGAAGGGTGTAGGTGCATTTGCTGGAGACACAAATTCGACCTCAATCGGCGCTGGCGACTTTACAGATGATGATGCTTCAAACTTCAGCGGCATGGACATATTTACTTGGCATCCCCAGAGGGCTGAATCTAGACTACGATCGGATTAAGGGTGACTATTGGTTTCTTTGGGTCGTCACCTTCTGTGATCAAACCGATCGATCCCTTGGGATCCCAATCATCCTCTATTTCAATCATGTGAACGCCTCCACCCTTGTGGTCTGGCAAAGGGTTATTGCGGACATTTGGAGCAGGTTCCTTCGCTACAATAATCTTGTTATCATTGAAAGTATGGATCTTATGTTTCAGGGAGCGACATTCGTCAATGGTGTTCCCTTTCATGCTGGAATGGTATGCACATGATTTGTTTGGATTGACCCAGTGGGAAGGATTCTCAGGATCAGCAAGGATAGGGGTGACATAACCAGCAGTCTTGAGTCTTTCATACAATTGGTCGATAGGTTCAGCAATAGCCGTATATTATTTTGGAGGTCTTCGGTCAAAGTTTGGTCGAGGTCTAGGGAAGTTTTGGCGTGCAGGTGGGGATTGATAGTGGGCTGGTTGAGTATTGTAGGATTGGTAAACATGTGCGGGTTGGGAATATTTGGGTGAAGTAGGCTGATATGTGAGTGGTGGAGGTGATTGATAAGTGGGTGGTGGAGTTTGGTAAGAAGGTGAGGGTGCTTGGTAGTTTGGAGTAGGCTGATATGCAAGTGGAGGCATTGGGTAGGTTTGGTATTTGACGGGATATTTGGTTCTTTGTGCCACCATTACGGCTCCTACATCCCTTTTATTGGACACACCGCCTGACTGTAAGGCCTTGTTTGTAGCTTGTAAAGCCTCGAAATTAGTAACTATACCGCTTTTGATGCACTCTTCGATCCTTTCTCCCAGCTTGATAATGTCAGAAAATTTGTGGCCCTCGATCATCATCAACCTCTCATAATACTGTGGGTCTTGGGCCCGGAGGAAGAATTTGTTCATTTGTTCTTCCTCTAAGGCGGGTCTAACCTTAGCAGCTTCGGACTTCCAGCGAGTAGCATTCTTGCGGAATGTTTCTGTGGGGTTTTTTTTTAGTTTGAATATAGAACACATCCGGCGCATTCTCCGTGTTGAACCTGAACCTGTCCATAAAGTCGGACGCCCTGCTTACCCAGTTTGGCCATTTCTTTGGATCTTGGCTAATGTACCAAGATAAAGCATCTCCCTTCAAGCTCCTCATGAAAAGCTTCATGCGAATTTTCTCGTCTTTTCCTACTCCAACCAGCTTGTCACAGTATGTTCTCAAATGGACCCTTGGATCCCCTGTACCATCAAACATCTCGAACTTAGGAGGTTTGTACCCCTCGGGCAGTTCGACATCGGGCTGTATGCAAAGATCTTCGTAGTTCAGCCCTTCAATTCCCTTTTTTCCCTCAACGCCTTGAATTCTACTAGTCAATTTCTTCTGTTCTTCAGCCAGGTTCTTGATAAGCAAATCTTTTCCATCAGACTCGGGTGTGTTTGAGATGGGTGGGGTGGAGTGCGGCACCGTCTCCACGTAGATGGGGGTATTATGGTGGGTGTGGCAGTGATCATTTGTGGAGTTTGGTGGTTCTGGGATGAGCAGCGGGGTATTGTTGGAAGTATAGCAGGTGTTGCAGTGGTGGTGAGGAGCGGTGCGATTCTGTTGCTTTGGGAGATTCTGTGGAGGAGTGGGGTTCTGAGCATTTGGGAAATTGATATCTGGAGTAGTGAGGGAAAATGACAGATTCGCCAAATTCCGGACTTGATCAAGTTCTTCCTGAAATTTCAGCAGCTTTTGCTCCAGTTGGGAGGCATTCTCCTTGGGGACCAAAGTACTATGACCGTGAGTGACCTCTACCCGTTCAGTTGAATTTTCCTTTCTGGCGTTGTTCAAATCTTTCATCTTTCCTTTGTTCTTGTTTTTGACGGGGCTGAGAGGAGGAGTGGGTGGAGGGCCCTTGGATCTTGTGGAATAGGATGATGTTGCTAGAGTGCTCGAACTAACCTTTGGGGAGGGGAATAATAAACAAAAAGTAAAAACAAAAAGGTAACAAGTTAGTGAGGTTCATGAAAAATCGATGCAATATTTAAACACATAGTGCGGGAATATAAATCGCGTCCTAATTTGGGTAGGCCTAGCGACAGATTGATTTGGAGAACTTGAAATGCTAAATGCCCCATTTTATTGATAGAAAATAAGACGAATCCCAAATCGACACTAAATAACAGGAATAATAAAGTCACTAATGGCCATTGGCCTTATTACATTTAAATAGCGAAAAGATAAAGTCCTATCTACTTGGTCCCTGAAGGACCCTCTCCAGACTCGCCATCCCTGGCTTCGTCAAATAACTTCCCCAGCTCGCGAAGTCCCAGCAATAGGTAGGCTCTGGCTAGATGTCCGCCTTTGTTCCTCACAGCATTCTGACAGTCTTCGACCCTTTTGAGGAACCTTCTTTCCAGCTCCACTATACCTCGCTCCAAGTATCCCAGTCGCTTGTTGGCATTGATGGCCATGTCCTTCCATTCCTCAATTAGTTTTTGATTGGCTTCTTGTATCTCACGGTGCTCACTCTTGCATTCTCGGATTCTCTTGCGTAGTTGATTTTATTTGACCTGTGCCTCGGCCTTTTCATCTATGATCCTGTGACCACGAACAAACCCAAGTTGACTCAGACCATTGTGATTATCCTCCAACCAGCCGGTATAGTAGGGAGTACAACCGACATGGTATCTATCTGGCTCGATGGTATCTTTCCCTATGACGATCTTGCAGTGCCACATATGCTGAGCTTGGCACTTGTAAGGACTATCATCAGCCTGGAAGTCGGCCCGGAAGTGACTCATCTTGTCGACCCTGGGTATAACCTGCTTCCTACCCGCTTGTCTCATAACCCGAAGAGGTACGTAAGGGTACGTTCCTCTTAAGCCGATTAGTATTAGGAAAGGTGCATCTCTGGATCGGATGGCGAACTCCTCGGTTGGAAACCACTCGAACATCCATTGTATTTGCTCTTCGGTCAAATTATCAAATAGCTCGAACCATCCTTTGGCATCCTCTGGCTGAGCAAACATATCAGGGATATAATTCATTCACTTTGGGTGATGGAAAACGATATGATCGTCCCAATCCCTTCGTTGAATGCCTTGTCGGTATTCACCCTTTTGTAGATGCTCCACGAGCCACAGCTGAAGTAGCAAATTGCAACCTTCGAAGTGACTAGCTCCCCGTTGACACTTTTCTAGGGCTCGGTATATTTCTGCGACGATCATGGGCACAATGCTGAATGGTTGCCCTCCAATTCCTTCCATTAGGGTTTTAGTGACCATGGCTATTCGGGTGTGGATTCTCGCTTTCTTCATTGGAAACACAATCAACCCCAGAAAATAGAACATTAACACAAAGACCCTTCGATGCATATGCCCCAATGAGGTGATGGCAAACTCATTAGGATAGGTACGGTAGGATTTGCTGTGACAGTACCTCTCGTACAAATAATAAAAGGGCATATAGGATTCTTTGAGGCATGTCAGCTCTGGATTTTTCTTCAGACCCATCATTTTAAGGAAACCCCTGCCCTTGCGGTTCTCAGGCATTAATAAACCCGGAGTCTCCCATACCAAACCGGCTAATCCTCCTATCTCTTCTAGCAAAGGTGTCATCTCAATTTCCCCAAAGCGGAAGACGGACTTTTCACCATCCCAAAATAGAATAGCAGCTTTTATGATCTTGTTGTTGAGTTGAATTTCCAGGAGGGTGGGTAGATTTCCTAGATATTTTCTGACTAGAGTCTTGTCACTGGAATGAAGATCTTTCCACCAGCTTAGCAGTCTCGTGCCTCATTATCTGCAAGAAAGTAAGGTTAGGCCCTTACCCCCACCAGAGTCGACTATTAAATATCAATAATTGGCATAAAAACATTTAGTTCTCCAAATAAATGCACAAAATGTGGTAGTGTCCGTTTGGGTTTTAGGAAAACCCAGTGGACTTTGGACAAGGCTATCTTAAAGAGTCATTATGCGGACAACATAACTGACTCGGCTAGGTTTGACCATGATGCATGCACAGTTAAATAGAGTAAGGTTTCTATGGGGTTCTAGACTGGTACCCTTGAGCGGACAACTCAAGGGGGAAAGGCGTGGAACAGTCGACTACACCGTTGATCGACTAGTTTTACCACAAATACACCTTTTCCGAATTTAGGGGGGTGATAACATTGGAAGAGCGCAACCACTCATTATAAGCGTTACTATAGGATTTGTTTGGAACGAGTGGAATATGATGTTGAGCATGATTATGCAACAATTAAAGGCAAGTTGTCATGCATTTGCACGTTCAAGAAAGCAGTAAATACAAAAGTTTCATAATTTAAAGCGAAAATGAAGGAAAGCAGTAAAGGCAAGAAACAAAGAGACAAGTCAGTTTTGTAGTTGAAAAGGAAATTGAATGCTTAAAAGAAATAAACAAATAGTTGCGCATAAAAAAAGCATAAATTCACAATAATAGCCTGAAATGATAAAAGCCTAAAAAATAATTCCCAGCGGAGTCGCCATGCTGTCGCGCCCCCCTTTTTCTTGCAAAATCGGATTTATGACATTTGGGAGGACAACTCATTCCTTTTGGGAATTGGGTTTGACTTGAAGAGTCGCCACCTAATGATCAGGGTGTATTAGGACACCAAGGAGATTTGATTTGAGTAACCAGAGATTCGGTAAGGGCTTGAAATTATCCTAAGGGGAAGGTGTTAGGCACCCCTCAGAATCCACTAGTGTGGTTTCCGGCCAGACTATTATTGTGAATTTGGGTACAATTAGCATACAAACAAATAGGGCTCAAATAAGAGGGGATTTCATCACATAAAGGTTTGAAAGTAAACAAGGTTTGAAAGAATAATTAGAAAAGCTGATTTTAAAAAAACAAAGAGTTAAAATAAGAATAAAGGGAGAGGGGTCCTACGTTTATTAATAATATGGATCACCCCACACAATGCCCGGTAATCACTCCTTAATGAGGGGCTACACGTGACATGATCGCGTGGTCATCAGATCCATATCTACCCTTCCCAACCCGTTAAGGTATTAAAGCGTGGAATTGTCTCATTTACCTATTGCATGCTATTACCCGTCCCAATCCTATCAGTCCCGGAGGTATTAGGACTACTAATCCTAAAGGGAAGGGATGTTAGGATTATTTGTGGTTTCAAAGGGGCAAAATTCTAAGGCGACATACAAAACACGTATAACAAGTTGGGGGGAAAGCACATAACAATAAAGGCTCAAATATACCCTCTTTTAAACAAAGAAGCATGTAATTAGCATGACTTACACATACTGTTAGGGTCTGATTGAATACTAAACGTGAAATAACTTAAAGGTTGAGGTAGACTGATTTATTACATAATTCAGATAAGAAGCCCAAATCAGGCCAGCCAGCTGGTTGTAGTTAATAGAACAGATTCAGTTTGTAACTTTACCCTAAGGCTTGCCTAAGTGTTGGACAAGGATCCTATAGGCATGGTATCTATTTAGTTCAGAAAGAAATGAAATAGCAAGGTCTAAAATAAACTGGATACGTACTGGTTAAAAAGGAAGTCAGGTTATTTTAAAGAGAGACAAGTTCTAATGAGGGTTATAAGTTCTGCAATTGATAGTACCCATTATTACTGATTTTAGCTCTATTCGTGAATGAAGCGATTCAGATTATATTAGGAGTTCCTATAGGTATGATTTCTAGGCGTTGTTGATTGTAAGCCTTTGCAGACATGGTATAAAATGCAGAAGACTCGTCTTAAGCCTATGAACATGATATCTAGATGCAGAATTTGTTTGAGACCTATGAACATGATATCTAGATGCAGAATTTGTTTAAGACCTATGAACATGATAACAGAAATTTATCTAAAACCTATGAACATGATATCTAGGTGCGAAATTTATTTAAGACCTATGAACATGATATCTAGGTGCGATTGAACGTACAGATTTAGATGATCCTGTAAACATGATTTCTATATGAATGTAGTAGTCCCATGATCATGATTTCTATGTGAATGATGGGTATACAGAATTCAGAAGGACCTATAGGCATGATTTCTATGTGCATATACAGAATTCAAAATTCCTATAGGCATTGTATCTACCCTTTTTTGCATACATAATTACCCGTCCCTTTTCACTAACCATACCCAAGAGTTTATTACAAGTTATTACAGCCCGGAATAAGGTAAAATCCATCAGAAAGAAGATAAATAAAAGTACAACCAAGGAGAGCCTGATTCAGACCTCATGTCTGAAATATGAGGTAAACCAACTCCAAGAGATCACGATCCAAAACCTTTCTCTCATTTGAGTGTGTCAAAGTTCCCTAAGAGCCTCGAAGGGACTCCGGGCAATGCTCACACCCAAATGTATTATCAGATTGGGGATGAGTGCAGTATGAAAGGGCCAGCCCTCAAGTGTCCAAGTTCAGAGGGAGCTCGAAGGGTTCCAAGGCAGGGCTCACCAGAGGGGGGCAGAACTTAGAGACTAGGAAAGTGTGCAAGTGCAGAACAGAATGCTAAAAAAGGGAAAAGGAGAGGGAAACAGCTACAAGTAAGCAACATAAGGGGTTCAGGGGAATATGGAGTTTGTAAAGAGCCTATTGCTTAGGCAAGGGCAGAGTTTAGGCATGCCCAGCAATGGAGAGTGCTAGCACACCTATAAGCCTGCCAGAACACATACTATTAGAGGCTAGGATCCTAAGGGATCAAGTCTGATTCATGGACAATAACTGTCACGTATTAGTCCGCTAGCCGTCAA
>NW_017673088.1:109130-152135 GCF_001879085.1 Nicotiana attenuata | reverse complement strand
GACGTCTCCGTACCGATCAGCAAGACTCTAATAAACCGGCCTGTGTTCCGTGACTCCTATGAACCTAGAGCTCTGATACCAACTTGTCAAGACCCTAGTTCACCAACCGTGAACATGTCATGACGGCACCTGGTCCCCAAGACCAGGTAAGCCTATTATTGCGGAAACATAATAATCGCGGAAAAATAGAGAAAATCAAATTAAATATCTAAAGGAAACTGTACTGAATGCCGCTCGGCATGTACAACTCGATAACACAAATCTAAGACAATTCCCAAAACCCGGAAACTCACGGGCAACACAGGCTACAGAAGTATATAGTATGGCTCCAAAACTCCAGAATATCTAACAACCGAAAGAGAGAAAACTAAGTACTAAAGATAGAGTAAGAGGGGGACTCGTCGGTCTGTGGACGCAGCAGATCTACCTCGAAGTCTCCGAAATCCTCCTGCCTCACTGATAGTGCACCTGAGTAGAGGTACCTGGATGACCTGCACATGAAAAACATGCGCAGGAAGGGCATGAGTACACCACAGCGGTACTCAGTAAGTGCCAAGCCTAACCTCGGTTGGGTAGTGACGAGGAAGGTCAGGGCCCTACTGAGGCAAAAATATAACAATAGCAATAATTAATAGTGTGGAAATCTGACAGAAATAATAAATAAAGCAGTGTAATAAGGCAAGTCAACGAGGCAATACTAACAACAAAGATAGAGTAAAACACAGAGTAAACACAGCTCAATGTCAAGATACCAATGAGGGTCTCCCAGGATACCGTCCTGTAGCCCTTTCTTCAACTGTCCAGTGGATCTCCCAGGATACCGTCCCGTAGTCCAACTTACGTACCAATACTAGAGGATCTCCCGGGATACCGTCCCGTAGTCCAATCATCAATGTGCAGCGGGGTCTACCGGGATACCGTCCTGTAGTCCCAAAGTTAAAGTGCAGGGGGATCTCCCGGGAATCGAACCCGTAGTCCCAAAGTAAACAAACAAGGGGGAGCTACCGGAATCCCACATCCGTAGTCCCAATGTAAACGCGCAATCACAGCCAGGAACAAACCAAGGTATAAGGTACGAAAGACAAACACAGATAGAACTAGCCTACCATGCTTCACGTAGTGCAGTCAAAATAATCTAAGCAAGTAGGCAGTCCAATCAGCTAAACAAGCTTTTCCTAATCTAGCATAAGTCAGAACTCCAAGTAGACCAAAGCAAATAAGGATAAGAACTAAGTTTCCATAGCTTAAGCAAAAAAACGGGATTTCATCAATCGGCTCAAGTACGCGCTCGTCACCTCACGCACAAGGAACTCAAATATCAAGTAAAATCCTAAGGGGAAAGGTCGCCCACACAAGGTTGGACAAGCCACTTACCTCGAACCGGCTCAATATCACTAGAAACCGCGCCTTTGCCACGAGTATCCGACTCCAAATGGCCCAAATCTGTTCAATTCAATTACACATCGTAAATTATATTGCAAACAACTGATTCCACTATTAAATTTAAAGCTAGGGCGCGAAAATAGGTAAAATGACCAAAATGCCCCTCCAGCCAACGTCTCGGAATCGAATAATTTTCACGTTTTCAGAACCCTCGCACTCTCACGAGTCCAACCATATAAAAATCTCCCATATCGGAGGTCAAATTCCCCCTCAAAACCCAATAGTTTGGTCTATGAACTTTCACCCAATTTTCATTCAAAATCCGAAAAAGATGAAATCGTGATTAGATTAGTGGGTATTAAGCATAAACGAGTAGAGAATCGTTAAGCAATCGTTGCTCTTGAAAACCCCTCGAAATTACTCCCAAATCCGAGCTCTCTAGCTTGAGTTTTGTTAAAAATGGCTAAAAACCCTCGATTGAAATGTTTATAACTGTTCAGGAGTTCAAAGCATCGCGAACGCGGAGGGTTACTCGCGTTCGCGAAGAAGAAATTATTAGTTGGCCAAAAATGCCCTTTGCGATCGCGAAGGGAGGAATGTGAACGTGAAGGCCTGGGGTCTCAACCTATGCGAACGCGATGCAAGGGAACGCGAACGCATTGAAGGAAAAATGGAAGGGCCAGAAATTGCCCTATGCGAACGCGAAGTTGCACATGCGAATGCGATGGGGAAGGTGCTGAAGCTATGCGAACGCGGTGGCGGGTACGCGAACGCGTATAAGGAAATTGGCCCCCTCCAGGATTACACTACGCGAACGCGGTGGAGGGGCCGCGAACGCGATGAAGGGATAGGCTACTACTACGCGAACGCGATGGTTTCTTCGCGAACGCGAAGAAGAAATCTGGACCAGCAACTGCTGAGAGTTTTCTGCAATTTTTCAAACACTAAAATGCCCCGTTGGGCATCCGAAACACACCCGAGGCCCCCGGGACCTCAACCAAACCTACGGACATATTCCATAACATCATTCAAACTTGTTCCAATCCTTAAACCACCTAAAACAATGCCGGAAACACGAGTTAATCAAAGATTCAAGCCTAAGAACTTCAAATTCTAACAAAACACACTTTCGATCAAAAACCTAAGCAAACCTCGTCCGAATGACCTGAAATTTTGCACACACATCCCAAATGACATGACGGAGCTGCTGCAACTTCCGGAATTCAAATCCGACCCTCGGATCAAAAATTCACTATCGGACCGGAAACTTCAAAAATTCAAACTTCGGCATTTCAAGCCTAAATGAGCTACGAACCTCCAAAATACATTCCAAACACGCTCCCAACCCCGAAATCACCTAACGGAGCTAAGGAACCATCGGATTTCCATTCCTAGGTCGTCTTCACACTGTTCCGATTATGGACCATTTTTCAACTCTTAAGCTCTCATTTAGGGACTGTGTCCCAAAACACTCCGAATCCTAACACCGAACGTCCCGGCAAATGAAAATAGCAGAAATGAACTTAGGGGAAGCAGTAATGGGGGTCGGGGCATAAATTCAAAAAACGACCGGCCGGGTCGTTACAGAAAGTAGTGACGAGCTGGAACAAAAATCGGGTCCAACAGCAATAGACAACAACAGTTCATAACAACGTAAAGCAAGTAATACAAGAAGTAATTCAGAGATAAAATGCTCAGCTTATCCATAGTTCCCGAAAATAGTTCCGCTTTTCAAGTATATCAGTGGAAATAAAACCCAAGTCTTTTACCGAAATTGCCGAAAGTATGAGTTAGTTTGAAAACTGTAATTTTTTTCAAAAAGCGTTCAACAGGTAAATCCTTCATTTTCAAATGGCATGAGGAAAATACATCTGTATGTCTACATTTTAATGTATGCATTCCAACTGTAATACCATGCAATGATAAAAAAACCTTATGCATACTCTCATAGTATCAATTCACTCAGTCCTCCCAGTCACTCAGTCTTCACAGTCACTCAGTCCTCACAGCCATTCAATCCTCACAGTCACTCAATCCTCCCAAGCACTCGACACTCGACACTCGCACTCAGTAGGTACCTGCACTCACTGGGGTGTGTACAGACACCGGAGGGCTCCTTCAGCCCAAGCACTATAACAAGCCAATAATGGCATAAATCAGCAAAACATGTTGCGGCATGCAGCCCGCTCCTGTAGAAATCAGTAAAAACATGTTGCGGCGTGCAACCCGATCCTATAAACAACCTCACCATCAGGCCCTCGGTCTCACTCAGTCATCAATCTCTCCAGTCTCTCGAGCACTCAATGTCATGAAAAATCAACCCAAAAATAATGATGTGATGTATCAATAAATGATAATAGAGACTGAGATATGATATGCATATGAATGCATATGACTGAGTGTGTCTCAATGAAAGCAGATAGCTCAACAGCATAAATGACCTCAGTGGGTCCAATAGGATAAGTATATGGCCTAGACATGGATTCTAACATGGATCACAGCTCAATAGCTCTAGTACATAGACATTTCCTGGCTATGGATAAGGTCAGGTAACTACACAGTACCACAGAAATAGCGAAGTCATAACTCACACGGTGCACGCCCACACGCCCGTCACCTAGCATGTGCGTCACCTCAACACCAAACACATAACACGTAATTCGGGGTTTCATACCCTCAGCACCATGTTTAGAAGTGTTACTTACCTCTAACAAGCCAAATCCAATACAGGGCAAGCCAAACAATGTCCCAAAATGCCATCTCACGGGTACCGACCTCTGAATAGCTCGAAACTATCCAAAAGCAACTCAGATACATCAAATAAAGCCCAAGGAAACAATTCCAAATGATAAAGGTCAAATCCTTAATCAAAACCCAAAATCAACAAAAAATTAAAACCCGAGACCGCACCTCGGAACTCGACAAAACTCATATAATCCGACAACTCATTCAATTACGAGTCCGACCATACTAGTTTCACTCAAATCTGACTCTAAATTGATGTTCAAAACTCAAAAAATTCACTATATGAAAGTTTAGAAAAAACCCCCCAAATTTCACTTTGAAATCATCAATCAAATGCCAAAAGAAGATGGATTCATGAAATATAACAAAAATCGAGTATAGAACACTTACCCCAATCCATGTGATGAAATGCATCCAAAATCGCCCAAATCCAAGCTCCCAAACTCAAAATATGACCAAATGAACAAACCTTTCATATTATATATTTCTGCCAGCTGTTCTGCCTCGTTTCTCATGCGAAATGATCCCGAAACTCGCTTTTGATGCCTCAAATGGATTCCTTGTAAAATTTCAGTCAAGTTAGGCTTTTGAAACACTACATTTGACCTTATAAGGAAGGAGATATGTTGGTTTCAATATTTAAAAATAGTGCATATTTTTAAATACGAAGTTAGTAGCAATTTCGTAATTAATCTGAAAAATCTGGCAACCCAATTCTTAATAAAATGACCATAAACTCCTCATACGATATCGAAGTTCGACGATTCTTTTTTCTATGCCTCCGTAGTTACGATATGGATCTAATGCTTCAATCATAACCATTCATGATATCAACAAGTCTTGGAGCTCGCTCTCCTTCTCTAAGAACTACAGCCAAATTCTAAGCCGATCAGCAACATTATCCTTCCAAATATACGGCAATCAGATCTGATAGCACTCATTCTAGGTCCGACGACCTCGTCTTATCAAATACAACCGCCCTGTTGACATGCCACACCAATACAACCTTAAGCCACAAACGTGCAATCCGTGCAACGATACGAAACAATTCAAGTGTACTCAAACATAAGAAATGACTCAAATGAGAGAACCGTCCCGCCAACTCAATAAGTACCGCCACAACGAAATGCTAAGAACCCATCTCACACCGCAGAACCATGACATATGAATCTAACACTAAGGATCATATCTCAACATAACTCCACCACAATGCATGACCCCATCCGAACACTAGCCCATATGAGATACCTCGAGCCACCATGCTCAAAATCAATAACCACGCGCAATTCGACATCAAGTACCCAAGGTGCAAGACCATAACCACTGAGAAACAACTAACACAATACCATAACCCGAAAGGACCATAACCAAGGCGCAATCAACCATTCCACACCCCAATCACCAAATCACACAAAGTCCACTATAAGGCCCAAACCGAACCACATCATGCGTGCATATAACAACAAATCACAACCACTCGTAGTATAGAAGGATAACACATAGAACATATCAAAACACGAAAAAGCTCACTCTAACCGAATGACACACCATTCTGCCATAATGGTGCCGAGTCAACAAATCCGACCCGATGTAGAATACACATCCTTATTAGGCCTACCAATGAGCTCCTAAATCAACCTTGGTCATCCACAAATAGATAATTAACCCTCCGAAATTCCAAAATGACCTAACCATAACACATATTATCATCTGGCTAGCTTTGGCCACATCTTCACAGTCCATACCCGCAAAACAACCTGCTTTTAAGAACTCCAGTCTCCAAATCCATAGAACACCTGAATCACTATATCTTATCCCAACTCCACCGCCCAAATGTCTAACACATCTCTCATACACGATCATCCCATGAGGAATACTTCGATAATCCTCCGTGCCACATAGCAAAATGGGAATATCAGCGGCCGATCAATCATGCGAGTACTGCAATACAAATGAAGCATCCATAAGTCAAAACACAGTGCACTTTCTGAAATATGCATCCTTCTCAAGCAATACAAAGCAGTTATAGCATTCATCTAAACATCAGAAATCGTCTATGTTGTCTAAGAATTCATGACCTGCCCTTCAAAACTGAACTGTGAACTTGCACATGCGAATCTCCATCCCACACAACACACCACATCTATCATGCCATCATATGAAAAGTACAAGAATCTCATAATCAACTCTGAGTCGCAAGCGGAATACATACCCGATGAGTCAGAACCCTTCCATTTGATCTCATCCAGGAGAAAATCCCAATTCGCAACATGTTCCTCACGCTAGAAGGAAATATCCACCTCGAACCATGATATATATCATCGAGAACTCTTCGAAACCCATTTTCACATAACCAGGCCATCAGAACTGAATCTCTCTAACTCAACCAAGCTACTCAGGTCGCCAAACCCAAGAGTATCACCACAAAACACCTGTAGAAACTCACTACATCATAAGTACCCACAGAAGCGATCATATCCATCACCATGCTGATCCAACCTACTACCAAGCTATCCTATTTCTCCAAGTTCGTTCCGAATTAACCTCAAGTTGATACTTCTCCTTGTCAGAACACCACGATCCTTACCCAAAGCTCGCCACAAAAGATCCTAGACTCAAACCACGCTGCCTTAAGGCCCATAAGCCATTGTATTCCCTCTTAAGCACCACAAAAGTACCACAACCGAGACACCCACTCTGAAAAGACCTTTTGTGAACCTAAAGTCGTTAACTTCACCTTCCTAACACTGAAATGCAGAATCCATAGTGATACAGAAATACTAAAAGCCCTGGCTCAATCCAAATCTTAACCATGTACAAATCCGGAAACTCTCAATTGCCGCATAAAATCTTTAATCCATTAACCTCCTCGAGAGTCATCTACTCAGCTCAAATCTCAATTGCACCGCCCAAACGAGCTGAACGACCTGTGTCCCATTAGAACGACAATATCCAAATTAGTAACTTCACCATAACTCAACCAAGCAAATTCCTACACCATGCACACTACATCCGTCACGAAAAAAACTCAAATTATTCCATGATTTCCATATACCCATAGAGTGTAAGACAACTCGTATCCAGAAATTCCCTTACTCGAGTCATCCTCGATCTCAACCTCTGCAAGTCATAACTGATTCACAAGTATAGCTCAAATCAAAACAATACAACACATAACCGTGCAAATAACCTGTTGATAGCGGACTCCCCCACTTGGCTCACAGCCATAGGACAAAACACTCGATAACTCAAAATGCCCATACTCTATCACTGCCATAATCCCGCACTAAAATTCAACTCAATCCCTCATAAGCTCATGTAACACAAACCATCTAATACTTCAAATCATCTGCAAACCTAGCATTCATCCTCGTGACGATCAAGTGAACTCCAGTAAGTGATCCAAACTCAAATTGCAACACTTATAATCCACTAGTAAAAGAGAACTCTCTACAAAATAACATAGGGATCACACAACCTCAGGACAACCCCCCGCAGGAGATAACCCAACTGATTTGCCTCAAACCGACATCTCTCTATACCCTTCCAAAGTCACAACAACTACGCAATCACTTAATCTTCCTGATTCTGAACTCATCAACAAGATATGAGAATCTAATTTGTTCCACCTTTAACCAACATGAAATATCTTTCAACACACACATAACCTGAGACTGTACGTCAAATCAAGACAGAAATCAAGCACCCAATTTACATCTTAATCAAACTCTTTTCGTCACATTCAAACAATCTGAACACTTCTCGCAGTCATATCATGCTCGTTACATAGCCATCCAACCACTTATCGATCCACAAATTCCACTAATAGGGACACTACCGAACTTATAAGTAAAAAAACACGTGCTCACACAATCAAAATCCCCGTGGTCAAGCTACGATCAAAACCCAGCCTCAAGTCCTCCAGACTGGCCCATCATCAGCACACCGAAATCACATCTCGCACCTCATTCATGCAATCACAAGTCATCGATGCACAGTTGATACCGAACGATAATAAGTGCATACGAATGCGTGGAAGGAATTCAAAGATTTATGTCTCAAGCTGAATCAGTTCTGCACGATAAGGAATGAAAGATGGGAAGTATATCCTAATTGCCCTGTAGCCTCTCGAAGATAGGTATGGACGTCATCATACCGATCCGCAAGACTCTACTAGACACTTGCTCATGACTTGTAGAACCTATGAATCAAGAGCTCTGATACCAACTTGTCATGACCCAAAATCCAGCTAGTTGTGATGGCACCTAACCCAACCCGCTAGGTAAGACAATTAACAACTAACCAATTCCAATGAAATTAATAAGTAAATTAACAAAAGAAAATATCTGAATCGTATACATTCCCCAAGGACTGGTAGTACAAATCATGAGCTTCTAAGAATAGAATATACAAAGCTGGTATGAAGTAATTTCATCATCTGTTCGAAATGTACATAAATAGATTTTTACAAATCTAAGGCTACCATGAACAAGAGGCAGCTACTACCGGAACGTGGGTACTCCTTCAATTCCAGCTCCCGTCGATCACAGCAACATCAACAGACAACATCTACACGCAAGGTGCAGAAGTGTAGTATGAGTACAACCAACCCCATGTACTCAATAAGTAACAAATCTAACCTTAGGTTGAAAGTAGTGACGAGCTGGAACAAAACTCTGGTCCAACACTAATGCCAACAACAGTTCATAACAACGTAAAGCAAGTAATAAAAGAAGTAATTCAGAGATAAAATGCTTAACTTATTCATAGTTTCCCGAAAATTGTTTCGCTTTTCAAGTATATCAGTTGTAAAAATACCCAAGTCTTTTATCGAGATTGTTGAAAGTGTGAGTAAGTTTGAAAACTTTAATTTTTCCCAAAAAGCTTTCAACAAGTAAATCCTTCATTTTCAAATGGCATGAGGAAAATACATATTTATGCCTACATGTCAATTTATGCATGCCAACTGTAATACCATGCAGTGATAAAAACCATATGCATACTTCCAAAGTATCAACTCACGCTGTCATCCCAGTCACTCAGTCCTCACAGTCACTAAGTCCTCACAGCCACTTAATCCTCACAGTGACTCAATTCTCCCAATCACTCGGCACTCGACACTCGCACTCACTAGGTACCTGCGCTCACTGGGGGTGTGTACAGACTCCGGAGGGGATCCTTCATCCCAAGCATTATAACAAGTCAATCATGGCATAAATTAGTAAAACATATTGTGGCGTGTAGCCCGCTCCCATCATAATTCACTAAAACCATGCTAAGGCGTGCAACCCGATCCTATAAACATCCTAACTATTAGGCCCTCGGCCTCACTCAGTCATCAATCTCTCTAGTCTCTCTGGCTCTCAATGTCATAAAAAATGAGCCCAAAAATAACAATGTGATGTATCAATAAATGGTAGCATAGACAGAGATATGATATGCATATGAATGTGTATGACTGAGTATGTATCAATGAAAGCAGATAGCTCAACAGCAGAAATGACCTTAGTGGGTCCCAACAGGATAAGCATGTAGCCTAAAACATGGATCACAGATCAATAGCTCTAGTACATAGAGATTTCATGGTTACGGATAAGGTCAAGTAACTACACAGTACCATATAAATAGCAGAGTCATAATTCACACGGTGCACGCCCACACACCCGTCACCTAGCATGTGCATCACCTCAAAACCAAACACATGAAACATAATTCAGGGTTTCATACCTGCAGCACCAAGTTTAGAAGTGTTACTTACCTCGAACAAGCCAAATCCAATACCGAGCAAGCAAACGATGCCCCAAAATGCCATCCCGCACATTTAGACCTCAGAACGGCTCGAAACTAGCCAAAAGCAACTCAGAAACATCAAACAAAGCCTAAGAAAACAATTCCAAATGATAAAGGTCGAATCCTTAATCAAAACCCAAAATCAACCAAAAAATCAAACTCGGGCCCGCACATCGGAACTAGACAAAACTCATAAAATCTAAAAAAACTATTCAATTACGAGTCCGACCGTACTAGTTTCACTCAAATTCGACTCTGAATCAATGTTCAAAACTAAAAAATTTACTTTATGAAATTTTAGACAAAAACCCCCAAATTTCACTTTGAAATTATCAATCAAATGCAAAAAATGAAGATGGATTCATGAAATATAACCAAACAGAGTAGAGAACACTTACCCAAATCTATGTGGTGAAAATCCCATCCAAAGTCGCCCAAATCCGAGCTCCCAAACTCAAAATATGTCTAAATGAAAAACCCTTCATATTATATATTTCTGTCAGCTATTCTGCCTCGTTTCTCATGCGAAACAATCCCGAAACTCGCTTTTGATGCCCCCAATAGATTTCTTGTAAAATTTCAGTCAAGTTAGGCTTTTGAATCACTCCATTTGGCCTTATAAGGAAGGAGATATGTTGGTTTCAATATTTGAAAATAGTGCAGATTTTTAAATGCGAAGGCAGTGGCAATTTCGTAATTAATCTGAAAAAATCTTGCAACCCAATTTTTAGTAAAATGACCATAAACTCCTTATACGATGTCCAAATTTGACGATTCTTTTTGCTATGCCTCCGTAATTACGATATGGATCTAATGCTTCAATCAATACAGAAATTGGAACTAATTTTCTTAATTTGGTACCATTTATGCTTGAAGAAACGACGTCGAAACATTAAAAAAACGAGCGCAAAACCTAAACCTATCTTAAACTCACCGGAGCACCTCGGGAGCCCGTCCGAACATACCAACAAGTCCCATAACATAACGCAAACTTTTTCCAGGCCTCAAATCACACATAACAACATCAAACCACGAATCGAACCTCTAATCGAAGTTAATGAACTTTGAAACTTTCAACTTCCAAAACTCATGTTGAACCTTATCAAATTAACTCGGAATGAACTCAAATTTTTCAACAAGTCCCAAATGACATAATGAAGCTATTCCAATTCCTGGAGCCACAATTCGAACCCGATATCATCAAAGTAACCTAAACTTGTGAACATTCCAAACCTTTAAATTTCCAACTTTCGCCAAATAGTGCCGAAACCTTCTAGAAATATCCATATGCTAATCCAGGCATACGTCCAAGTCCAAAATCACCATCCGGATCTAACAGAACCATCAAAACTCCGATCCGAGGTGAAGTACTAAAAAGTCAAATTTGGTCAACCCTTCCAATTTAAAGCTTCCTAGTTGAGAATCATTCTTCCAAATCAATTCTGAATAACCTAAAAACCAAAACCGACGATTCACAAAAGTCATAATACATCATATGATGCTAGTCAAGACATCAAATAGTTGAACGGGATGCAAATTCTCTAAACGACCGGTTGGGACGTTACATTATCTCTTCCCATAGAGAGAATGCGTAGATGCAGACAAGTTTATGTTGATGTCAATGTAATATATCAATGTGGTATGCTAATTTTTTATGTAAAATGCGTTGCTCAATTCTATATGCATTGATGATGATCAATAGCTGGTAAACTAAAAAATGTGACAAACACTAAGACCACCAAAAAGAAAATCGAGAAAGACAAAGACAAAACCAAGTCAAGCTAAACCTTTTCCTTTTCTTTTTTTGGTTTGGATTGAATAGCACCTTTTCAAAGTTAAAAATTCAAAAAGCGAATTATGAATAATCCAAAACTAAAGGGATATGTTGGCTATTTTAATTTAAGTCGTGGAACGTACAGCTATTTGGGAACGTAAATTGACAAATTGAATGTAAAACCCCAAAGAAACTGGGCCCAGGGCCTGGCCTACTAGGTGTTAATAGTAGGAGTGTTGGACCACACAATTAACATGGACCAACTGGGCTAGGGAGTAATTTCTCAATATTATCTCAAGCCCAGAGGCCACAGCAAGTAATTTAACCAATCTTAGTTCACCTACTGTGACATAGCATGCGTCTACTTAAGCTGCCCATTAACTAACTGTTTTTATCGGACTGGCATCAATATATCATGTCGTGAAATTCATTCTAATGAGAACGTTATATCTAATAAATTGAACTGAAAATATTGAGGGGGGGGGGGGGGGGTGCAGAAATGGATAGGCAAAGAAAGAATAAAATGCCGAGAAATGCTTTGAAAAGTACTGTGCAGTGTTTAAAAGGCACATGCACGAGGCAAAGCGTTCTATCTGATAGGAGGCGAGGCGTAAGCCTCTATACGCTAGGTGTAAGTTCCATGGATCTTTAAGTTTTATATTTCATAAATTAATATAATAAAAATTATTATTAGAATACGATAAGATTAAATAAAAATTATTAAAATTTCAAAAGAAATTATAAAGTAAGTGAACTGTATATGTAACTACTTCATCTTGAAATGCTAGTTTGAAAGAAGCATTGAATCATAACATATTATGAAGGATGATGTGCTTTTGCTTTATAATATGCAAATTAATCATTTTTTTTCATTACCGGTAGAAGACGAAGAGAGAAAAAGTTGGGACTAACAATAAGAAAATATTATATTTTTTGCATTTTTTTTAACTTTTTAGAATGTAATGATAGGTTTATTTTGTATTTTTTGGTATAAAATTAAGGACTTATTTAGCAATTTTAATTTTAATTTGAAAAGATTATTTTGCGGTCATGACCTAAGCAAAAATTCGCCCAACGCCTAAGGTATGTTAAGAATTATAGGGCTTAAGCCTCACGATATTTTCAGCTCCCCAGATCGCTCGAGATATGTTTTTAGTATGCTCCGTCTTAGGACCGAATAATCAGGTGTCATGCGGAAGCTAGTAAAACAAACCTCGAACGGCGATAAATCAGACAACAAAAGAGAAATATACCAAAAGAGACAGAAACATGTAACGTGGTTCGGTCGATTGACCTACGTCCACCGCGGAGATGAGCAATCCACAACATAAAAAAAGAGTAAAAACTATCGAGTGAACAGCCTCACGAAGAGGCAAACACAAGTGACACACTAACACTTGTCCCGTAAAGTCCTCTCCTTAAACACGTCTCTCAAGCCCCATATGGCTACATTGTGGATGCTACTAAATGAGAAGAAAGGATCCTCAATTTATAGAAGTCCAAACCATTTCCTATAAGAAAAATGACTAGCCAAAATATGGAAGAATTATAATTTTCTTCTAAAAAAAAAGGAAAACCCAATTATGGTAAGAAAATCAGGACAACACCTAACAATTCTCCCCTTGGCCTGAATTTTCTGACACAATAAATTTGATCCACCTTCTTCACATAGCCTTCAATAGGTCGCATCTCTAAATCTCCACCGCAAAGTTTGTCTCAACGTGAGTAGTAATTCGATCAAATTTCTCAAACATAAATCATGATTATCGTCAAATACGTTGCGGCTAGAACTAAACCCGCTGAGATGAACCTGTCTTTAACCTCACTTTGATATCACTTGTTAGGACCGAAATAATCAGGTGTCATGCGGAAGCTAGAAAAGCAAACCTTGAACGACGATAAATCACACAACAAAAAGAAATCAACCAAAAGAGACACAAATATTTAACGTGGTTCGGTCAATTGACCTACGTCTAAGGCAGAGATGAGCAATCCACTATATAAAAGAGAGTACAAAATATCGAGAGAACAACCTCACGAAGAGGCAAACACAAGTGACACACTAACACTTGTCCCGTAAAATTCTCCCCCTAAACACGACTTTCGAACCCCATATAGCTGCATTGTGGATGCTACTAAATGAGAAGGAAGGATCATGAGTTTGTAGAAGTCTAAACATTTTCCTACGAGAAAAAGGACTAGCCAAACATGGAAGAATTATAATTTCATTCTATAAAAAAGGAAACCCAATTATGGTAAGAAAATCAGGACAACACCTAATAATTCTCCCCCTTGGCCTGAATTTTCTGACAAAATAAATTTGATCCACCTTCTTCACATAGCCTTCAGCATGACGCATCTCCAAATCTCCACCGCAAAGTTTGTCTCAACGTGAGTAGTACTCCGGTCAAATTTCTCAAACAAAAATCTTGATAATCGTCAAATACCAAGCGGCTAGAACTAAAACTGCCATGATGAACGTGTCTTTAACCTCACTCTGATACCACTTGTTAGGACCGAAATAATCAGGTGTCATGCGGAAGCTAGAAAAGCAAACCTTGAATGATGATAAATCACACAACAAAAAGAAATCAACCAAAAGAGACACAAATATTTAACGTGGTTCGGTCAATTGACCTACGTCTAAGGCGGAGATGAGTAATTCACTATATAAAAGAGAGTACCAAATATCGAGAGAACAACATCACGACGAGGCAAACACAAGTGACACACTAACACTTGTCCCGTAAAGTTCTCCCCCTAAACACGATTTTCAAACCCCATATGGCTAAATTGTGGATGCTACTGAATGAGAAGGAAGGATCCTCAATTTATAGAAGTTCAAACCTTTTCCTACAAGAAAAAGGACTAGCCAAGCATGAAAGTATTATAATTTCCTTCTAAAAAAACCCAATTATGGTAAGTAAATCAGGACAACACCTAACAATTCTCCCCCTTGGCCCGAATTTTCTGACAAAATTAATTTGATCTACCTTCTTCACATAGCCTTCAAAATGTCGCATCTCCAAATCCCCACCGCAAAGTTTGTCTCAACGTTTACTCCGGTCAAATTTCACAAACAAAAATTATGATCATCGTCAAATATGTAACTGCTAGAACTAAACCTGCCAAGATGAACCTGTCTTGAACCTCACTTTGATACCACTTGTTAGGACCGAAATAATTAGGTGTCATGCGAAAGCTAGAAAAGCAAACCTTGAACGACGTAAAAAACACAAAAAAAAGAAATATACCAAAAGAGACGCAAATATTTAACGTGGTTCGGTCAATTGACCTATGTCTAAGGCGGAGATGAGCAATCCACCATATAAAAGAGAGTACAAAATATCGAGAGAACAACCTCACGAAGAGGCAAACACAAGTGACACACTAACACTTGACCCGTAAAGTTCTCCCCCTAAACACGACTCTCAAATCCCATATGGCTAAATTGTGGATGCTACTGAATGAGAAGAAAGGATCCTCAATTAATAAAAGTCCAATCCTTTTCTTACAAGAAAAGGACTAGCCAAACATGGAAGAATTATAATTTCCTTCTAATAAAAAACCCAATTATGGTAAGAAAATCAGGACAACACCTAACAATTCTCCCCCTTGGCCTGAATTTTCTGACAAAATAAATTTGATCCACCTTCTTTACATAGCCTTCAACAGGTCGTATCTCCAAATCTCCACCGCAAAGTTTGTCTCAACGTGAGTAGTACTCCGGTCAAATTTCTCAAACATAATCCATAATTATCGTCAAATACGTAGCTGCTAGAACTAAACCTGCCATGATGAACCTGTCTTGAACCTCACTTTGATACCACTTGTTAGGACTGAAATAATCAGGTGTCATGCGATAGCTAGAAAAGCAAACCTTGAACGACGATAAATCACACGACAAAAAGAAATATACCAACAGAGACACAAATACTTAACGTGGTTCGGTCAATTGACCTACGTCTAAGGCAGAGATGAGCAATCCAGCATATAAAAGAGAGTACAAAATATCGAGAGAACAACCTCACGAAAAGGCAAACACAAGTGACACATTAACACTTGACCCGTAAAGTTCTCCCCCTATGGCTAAATTGTGGATAAATTGTGGATGCTATATGGCTAAATTATGGATGCTACTGAATGAGAAGGAAGGATCCTCAATTTATAGAAGTGCAATCCTTTTCTTACAAGAAAAACGACTAGCCAAACATGGAAGAATTATAATTTCCTTCTAAAAAAACCCAATTATGGCAAGAAAATCAGGACAACACCTAAGAATTCTCCCTCTTGGCCTGAATTTTCTGACAAAATAAATTTGATCCACCGTCTTTACATAGCCTTCAACAGGTCGTATCTCCAATTCTCCACCGCAAAGTTTGTCTCAACATGAGTAGTACTCCGGTCAAATTTCTCAAACATAAATCATGATTATCGTCAAATACGTTGCGGTTGGAACTAAATCCGCAATGATGAACATGTCTTGAACCTCACTTTGATACCACTTGTTAGGACCTAAATAATCAGGTGTCATGGGGAAGCTAGAAAAGCAAACCTCGAACGACGATAAATCACACGACAAAAAGCAATCTCCCAAAAGAGACACAAATATTTAACGTGGTTTGGTCAATTGACCTACGTCTAAGGCGGAGATGAGCAATCCACTATATAAAAGAGAGTACAAAATATCGAGAGAACAACCTCATGAAGATGCAAACATAAGTGACACACTAAAACTTGTCCCGTAAAGTTCTCCCCCTAAACACGACTCTCAAACCCTACATGGCTACATTTTGGATGCTACTGAATGAGAAGGAAGGATCCTCAATTTATAGAAGTCCAAACCTTTTTCTACAAGAAAAAGGACTAGCCAAACATGGAAGAATTATAATTTCCTTCTACAAAAAGGAAAACCCAATTATGATAAATATATTGTCCTTTCCTTCAAATGTAGAAAAATCAAATATAGTGTGAAAATCAGGACAACCCCTAACACTCTGCCCCAGGACTTGCCCGGAATTTGCCCCAAAAATGCCTTTTTAAACACTGGTATTGCATAGTCAAATTATGTTGGAAAATCTCCAAACCCTTCTACATAGATGTATTAAGGGACGTCAGTTCAAAACTTCAAATGAAGCAAACCACTCCTTATGAAGTATGAGAATGTAAATATGAGGTCTGCAACATTGTTTACCCTAAAATTGGATAACAATTGAATTTATATGCGGTTTTAAGGACACGTGATATAGCTTGGTACAAATTAGGAAAAATAAACTAGTACTGATATTAACGATGAAAGAAACAATGCAAACCAAATGAATTGAACAGCCTTAGCCCTTGAGTTCAGTCACCCTTGAACCAAATATGTTTCAACTTGCTTACGAAGAACAACAAGATAATGAAAGATAGAAAATGACAGTATATTGCTTTGTATTGCATGAATATGATGTCTTTACAAATGATCAGACTCCTCTTTATATAGTAGGGGAGTCCTACTCTAAGTATAATTCTATATGAGGTAAGAAATCCCATGATTGGCTAATTAATCGGCCCCTTCTTGATACGTGTCGGGATTTGCATCGTGATCCTTGCCCGATTGCAGATATTTTGTCTTTCTGTTATTTGACTCGTTAAGCTTCCCTCGATCTCTATCTTGTTCGGTTTCGATCTTGGTCGACCTCGATCTTGGTCGATCTCGATCTTAATCGGTCTCAAGGCCATGACCTCGGCAACCTAACTTTGCATCATAGTTCGAAATAATACGAGACTAGACCTTGGCTTATCGCGCTCTAGTCTCGCTAAGTCATACAAAAAGGGCAAGCCCGAATTTGACCATATAGAGATAGTCCCCTCGGTTTTCGGAGAGAAGATGACAAGAAACGACATGAATTTTGCAGTCCCGTCTTCGATATGTCATGACGTATGCAACGAACCCAATTATGACGTCAGCGACAAGTGGGTACTGAAACGTCCTATCGGTTCAGTTATCGAGGTAGTAAATGACTATCAGTAGCTGGTCGGCCACCATCGATTCTGAACTGCCACCAGCAAGTATAAGTATTGCCACCTTCTTCCACTTAAACTTTACGCTAAGAATTTCCCTCATTGTTGCTTCTCTTCAAAAAATCTCTTTGCTCTGCAACTCTTGCTCCCAAATCTCTTGAATCTTAAGCAAATCGCATATCATCCTAATTCCCTTCTCTTCTACTTTACAATGGCAAGAACTTCTGAAACTCTACCGCAAAAGGAGACCGCCACTTCTTCACGGCCCGCCGGCGAAGGAGCTACTGTAGAACCTCCCTTTGAGGATCTTGTTCCTGGGAGGTGCCCTACTATCGCCAATTTTAGGACTGCAAAAACCTCCTCAGTACCTGGTCGATGTTAACTAGTCTCGAGGTATATATGCACGATAACTGATGATCTCTTTGACAAAGTTAAAGAGGAGTGCTACTAGGTCGATAAATATGTCGTAGTACATTTGCCCGAGGAGTCGATCACTACCCATCTGGAGGGTTTCCTAAGTATTTACACTTATCCTTTCACGTTGGGTCCCTTAGACCCTATCATCGTCGCCTTCTACAAGAGGTATGACGTGACCCTCGGTCTGATCCATCCTTTCTTCTAGAGAATAGTGATTCTCCTCCGATTCTTCGTGAGCAAAATCGAGGGATGTCCTTTCACCCTCGACCACCTTATGTGACTTTACAGTCCCCGACTCTATCGAGGAGAGCTAATTAATCTTGCTCGTCGAGCCGTCAAGGCCCCGTTCTGGAGCATAAATGAGTCTCGCGACTGAGGTTGGATGGGCCGATTTGTCCGAATAAGGACTTCGGACCTGATCCCTGCTGAAGATATGCCGTTTATGAAGAATTGGAACCTGAATCGTGAGTAGTACTTTGTCTCTCTAATTTTTCAATTTTACCTCTTATCTTATTTCCTCATCTGTATTTTTTTGTGTTGCAGCTGTGACCCAGGCGCCGGAGGTAATCCCTGATCTCAAGCAATGGGTCAAGAGCCTAGAATCGCTGAGACCTTACTTTGAGCATTCTTGGATGGAATTTTCAAAGGGTCGATGCGAGGCCCGCAATCATTGTAATCGTCTTTCTTAGAACGGTTATCATTCGGGATACTTCTTGAGCTTACTCATCTTTTTCCTTTGCTAGCCTCAGGAAGGATGTGGAATTGAGGCCCCCATCTGAATAAGAAATCCTTTCCCAACCACCTGCTCCGAAGCAGGTCAAAGAGAAAAAAAAGAAAATGGGCTCCGAGTTCCCCAAACCCGGATAAGCAAAAGCCAAAGAAAAGGCACGCCGATAAACCCAAGGGGAGCACCATCGCTCTATATTTGGACTCGGTCCGTTGGTTAAGGGACGAGTCCGAAGATGAAGAAGAAGAGGAATCAAATCTAGTAGCCCGTGTGTGGGCTGGTGTTTCAATACAAAATCCCTCCGTACCGGAGGAGGTTAATGAGGGAGCTTCGGCCGAGCTTCCCAAACCAGAAAGAGTTAAGGCCACTCCATCCCAGGCTGAGATAGTCGAGAGAGCCGGGGGAGAGGCTTTCCGAGTGGCGGAAGATGTTCCGAGGGACGAGCTTTGTGTGATCGATATTTCCAGGTCCCTCAAATTTCGGACACCACAATCTGTAAGGCTAATATGTTGGAAGGTCGCCCATGCGAGGGTCCTTAGGGAACGGTCAATATCAATGGCTTCTTGGATGAGGTTGAGTTCGATGCTTTGGGAGATATCACCGAGCTTGGTGACTTATCGGTTCCGAAGAAAACATCATCCCCGGGCGCTACTAGAATTCATCGAGCCCAAAACTAGTGGACCGATTCTCGGCCCCAAGTGTTATCCCCGACCATAGGCGGAACATACTGTTTTCCATACCGGAGGATGACTGGGTCTTCTCTCCCCCTGTGAGGATTGCCAGCTATCTGAGGTGCTTGGTAACCGAGGAAGACCAAGCTGTGATGAATGCGCTGGGAGCCGCTTGCCTGTTCAACGAGGCCCAACATGCTCTAAATCGGGTAATTTCGAGGGTCATCCCATTATCTCTTTTAAACATTGAGTCATAAGTAATTATAACACTTTTCCTTGCTTGTAGGCTTTGGTGTTGCATCACAAGGCTTTTCTTCAAATCCGGGAGGAGAGCGAGGCTGAGGTTCGGGACCTCACTGAGAAAAATGACACCTACAAGCTTCTCAGTGAGAAGCTTCAGGCAGATTTAGCGACAGCTCGGGATGAGCATGCTGAGATAGCCAATAGGTATTCCGGTGCTTCATGATAGTGAAGACGAATTGGGGATAATGACTAACGATCCAATTCTTCAGGTCTAGCAGAGGCTCGAACAGATCGGGGATCTTCAAAAACAAATGGATGCAATTCGAGCCAAGGCTGAAGAATTCAAGAAGAATACGGATATCTTAGCCTCGAAAAAGGAGCCGTCCAAGCAGAGTTGGAGTCGGCGGAGTCCCAGCTCCGGGTTGTAAGAGAGAGAACCTAGGTGCAAGCAAAGAAAATCGAGAAGATTCAGTCCCAGTTAGCTAACCTGGCTAATGAGCTCGAGGCGGCCAAATTCGAGGTGGCCGCGGCCAACAATAAAGCCATGCTACTGCGACCCAGTATAAGGTCGATGTTGGGGACATCCAGACGCAGGCTAAAAGCATGGTGGATAATGCAAAGTGGCAAGCTCAAAGGGAAGCCCTTGAGGAAGTCCATGCTCAGGGCTTTGATATACAGGCTGCACTCGAGAACGCCAAAGCAGAGGAAGCTAGGGCTCGAAAGCTAGCCTTTCCCGAGGAAGACTCAGATAGCTTAAGTGAGTCTGAAGGTCGGGAAGGTCCCGAGGATGGAGATGCTGCCTCTGATGAAGATCAGGCCACTTAGGCCATTAGGTTTTTTTTTTTGTTTCTTGTTTGCGCCCTTTTGAGGCCATTTCAGCCATTGTAGATTTTGTATTAGGCCAAATTAGCCTTTGTCAAAAATTATTGTATAAATATAAGGCTTTTCTTTCCCTTTCGACTCTCAAATTTTTTCCCTTGCTTTATCATTTGTATACACAAAGGCTGGAATGCCTTAGCATGAAACAATAAGGTTGTGTTCGAGGGTTCGAGCATACCTTGCCTTTACTGCCTTTCTAGTTTAAGGAGTTATCGAGGTTTGATGTTACCAAAGTTTTCTCCCAAAAATATCTTAAGTTTGAGTTCTGTCGAGGGTAGCCTTTAGAACCGATTCTGAAAGAATTTTATTTTTTCGAAGGCCTATTTTTGTTACAGATTTCGGACGTCTCCGAACCGCGTTAAATTGGTCATAGCCTTTTAGTTTGGGCGTAGCCCAGTGATCTCGCTTTCCCGAGTTATCCAGGATTGCCTAAGATAATAGTCCCCGAGTGGGTACGGTTGTGGCCTTTATAATTCTGGGGTTTCCTAAGTGGTCTTATGCCCCCGACGCTCAATTGTTCAATCTGTTCGAGTTTATTTTTCGGACGGTAGTCCCTGAGTGTGGGAGTGATCATCTAAACTCTGGTTATAATCGGCCCTTGAGATCGTTTCCATAATAGATCGAAAGTACGAAATTGTAAAGTAGGAAAAAAATTTCTAAGGCATGAGATAATTGCAAGGAAAAATACTTCTCTTTATTCTTGTGAAAAATGATCACACATGCGTACATGTTTTGTGCCAGGGCTCGAGCAACCTATGTGGGCACGGTCCGTTTGACCGTTTGGCACTTACAACAAACTCACCTATCGAGGCCCCGCTATTATGAAGTAATTTCCTCGCAAAAAAAGTTGACATCCAAGGGCAATCCCCCCCCCCCCAACCCCCCAATATTCGAGGTTGATTTAAAGGAACCTCGGATACTGTTAGTGTTGTCATTGACATTGATTCGTGATCGGCCTTCAAATCTAATTTTGCACGATCTACTGTTGCCTCGTAAAAAACCTTGCCGAAAAACCCAATTGGGACAAAAACGGTTCAAGGGAAAAAGAGTGCAACACGTGCTTTCATACCTAAAGTCTTCGTGCCACTCCTTGTCGATAACCTGCAAGTGTTAGTCAAAAAATAGAAAGAATGGAATGGGGTCGTACCTCAGCAGCAATATTAGTTAAGATGAGTTATGTTCCAATTGTTCGGTAGTTGTTCTCTGTTCATCATTCTGAGCTTATAGGACCTTTTCCCTGTGATCTCAAGAATCTGGTACGGCCCTTCCCAGTTCGGACCCAATTTCCCTTCGTTTGGATTTCTGGTGTTTGATGTGACATTCCTCAGCACTAAGTCCCTGACATTGAAATATCAAAGGTTAGCTCTTCGATTGTAATACCTTTCGATGCGTTGCTTTTGGGCGGCCAATCGAACAAGGGCAGCTTCACGTCGTTCATCCAATAGCTTCGGATTTGTATTCATGGCCTCGTCATTCAATTCCTTTTTCCAATATCGAAATCTGATGCTCGGCTCCGACTTTGACCAGTATTAAACCTTCGGTGCCATAAAACAATCAGAACGGGGTGGCCCCGGTACTGGACTTCGAAGTTGTGCGATATGCCCAAAGAATTTTGGGAAAGATCTCTCTCCATTTCCTCTTGGCGCCAGTCAACCTTTTCTTGAGGTTTTGGATTATGGTTTTGTTGGTCGATTTAGCTTGTCCATTCCCACTAGGGTGATAAGGTTTCGATAATATCCTTTTGATCTTAGGCTCTTTTAGAAATTTGATCACTTTTATGCCGATAAACTATTTTTTGTTGTCACATGCAATTTCGGATGGTATTCCGAATCGACATATGATATGGTCCCAAATGAAGTCGATGACTTCCTTCTCCCTGATCTTCTGGTATGATTGTGATCCACCCACTTAGAGAAATAGTCAGTCATAAACAAAATAAATTGAGCCTTACTTGGTGCCGATGGAAGAGGGCCGACGATGTCCATCCCCTACTTCATGAACGGCCATAGCGATAAAACCAAATGCAGCAGCTTTCCGGGTTGATGAATCGTCGGAGCATGTCTTTGACATTTATCACATTTTGCACAAATTCCTTCGCATCTTTTCCCATATCGACTCAGTAATAACCGGCTCTGATTACCTTTTAAACTAGTGATTCGGTGCCTGAGTGGTTCCTACATGTGCCTTCATAGACTTCCCTCAAAACGTACTCGGTATCTCCCGATCCCAGGCATATCACCAGCGGACCGTTGAAAGTTATCCTGAGTTAGGTTTCGTCTTCAGACAAGCTAAATCGGGCTTCCTTTGTGCGCAGGGCCCTCAATTCCTTTGGATTTGAGGAAAGTTTTCCAGTCTTAAAATATTCTATGTATTTATTTCTCCAATCCCAAGTCAAGCTTGTGGAGTTTATCTCGGCGTGACCTTCTTCTACTACCGACCTTATTAGCTGTACGACCGTCCCCGAGTTGAGCTCATTGTCTTTGATCGTCGATCCTAAGTTTGCGAGGGCATCGGCTTTACTATTTTGATCTCAGGGCACGTGTTGCAAAGTCCATTCTTTGAAACGATACAATGTTACTTGTAGCTTGTCCAAGTACATTTGCGTTCGTTCCTTCTTGACCTCGAATGTCCGTTTAATTGGTTAACCACTAGGAGGGAGTCACACTTAGCCTCGATTACCTCCGCCCCCAAGCCTTTGACTAGTTCGAGACCTGCAACCATGGCCTCATACTCGGCTTCGCTGTTAGTCAATTTGAAAGTTCTAATAGATTATCTAACTATATTGCCCGTGGGAAGCTTTAGTACGATGCCAAGTCCGGACCCTTTTACGTTCGAGGCACTATCCATAAAGAGGGTCCATATTCCCTAAGATGTTCCCGAGTTTACCAAATACTCTCTTTCGACTTCGGGTATTAGGGCCGGTGTAAAGTCGGCCATGAAGTCTACCAAAATTTGGGATTTAATGGTCGTTTGGGGTTGATATTCAATATCGTACCCGCTGATTTAGACGACCCATTTAGCCAATCCTCCTGAGAGTTCGGGTTTATGAATTATATTTCATAAAGGGTAGGTTGTCACAACACATATAGGGTGGCACTGAAAATATGGTTTAAGTTTTCTAGAGGCACTTAGCACGGCGAGTGCCAATTTTTCTAGGCGAGGGTATCTAGTTTCGGCCTCACCTAAGGTCCTACTAACATAATAAATTGGAAATTGCGTACCTTGTTCTTCTCGGACAAGGACTCCACTTACCGCTACTTTTGATACTGCTAGATACAAGTATAGTCGTTCGTTCGTCCTTGGCATGTGAAGCAAAGGGGGGCTCGATAAGTATCGCTTGAGTTCCTCTTAAGCCCGTTGGCATTCTGGGGTCCATGTGAAGTTGTTTTTCTTCTTCAGCGATGAGAAAAATCGATGACTTTTATCGGACGACCTCGATATGAATCGCCCCGGGGCTGCAATGCGCCCGGTTAGCCTTTGTACAATCTTCACGTTTTCCACTACCGTGATATCCTCGATAGATTGATCCTGTCGGGGTTGATCTTGATCCCTCGATTGGATACCATGAATCCGAGAAACTTACCGGACCCGACCCCGAATGTATATTTTTCTAGATTCAGCTTCATGTTGTATTTCTTCAATATATTGAAGATTTCCTGCAAATGCTTTAAATGGTCCTCTGCTCGCAGCGACTTAACTAGCATATCATCAATATAAACTTATGTGATTTTTCCTATTTGTTCTTCGAATATTTGGTTTACTAGTCATTGGTAATTGGCACCGGAATTTTTTAATCCGAATGGCATTACGTTATAGCAGTATGTGCCATATTTAGTGATGAAAGTGGGTTTTCCTTTGTCGCCCGGGTCCATCCATTTCTGGTTGTACGCGCAATAGGCATCGAGAAAGCTGAGAGTCTCGTGGCCGGCCGTGGACGTCGATCATCCGATCGATGTTAGGCAAAGGGAAAGAATCTTTGGGGCATGCTTTATTAAGGTCTTTATAATCTACACACATTCTAAGATTGTTCCCTTTCTTAGGAACCACGACTATGGTTGCTAACCATTCTGGGTATTTGACCTCCCGGATGGATCCTATTTTAAAGAGCTTAGTTACCTCGTCCTTGATGAAGGCATGTTTGATCTCGGACTGGGGTCTCCTTTTTTATTTAACCAGGCTGAACTTCGGTCCAGGCTTAGTTTGTGAGTAGTGATCTCCGGTGGGATCCCTGTCATACCGATATGGGACCAAGCAAAACAATCCATATTAGCTATAAGAAATTGAATAAGATTTTTCCTAAGCTCGGGAGTTAACCCCGTGCCCAGGTATACCTTCCGATCCGGCAGATGCTCGATCAGCACGACCTGCTCCAGCTCTTCGACCGTTGACTTGGTAGTATCAGAATCATCAGGGGGCGAAAAGTCATCATCTTTGTCAACCCATTGCTTGTCCAATAGGGTCGAAGCTGGCATCGATGATTTCTATTTGGCTTCCTATTTCGCTTTCAAACCTGGGTCCTTTGTCAATCAAAGTGTTGATATCGGAATTACTTCATCGACTGCAAACATGTCCTTCGCGGTGGGTTGTTCCCCGTAAACCGTCCTTATCCCCTCTGGTGTTCAAAATTTTAGTACCTGGTGAAGGGTCGAATACAACCCTCATGTTGTGGATCCATGGTCTCCCGAACAGGGCGTTGTATCGCATGTCCCCCTCGATTACATAGAACTTGGTTTCCTGGGTGGTACCGGTAAAGTTATTTCTCCCTTTGTAGTTTCTCAAGCCATGTTGAATCCGTTCAACACTCGGGCCGCATGTACGATCTGGTTCTGTAGGCCGAGTTGTTCTACGACCCTCGACCGAATGATGTTGGCCAAGCTACCTGAATCAATCAGCACACGTTTAACTCTAGTTTTATTCATAAGATCAGAAATTACCAATGTATCATTATGAGGTTGTATGATTCCTACAGGGTCCTCGTCGTAGAAAGATAGAGTCCCTTCTGGTAAGTAATCCCGAGTCCATTTTTCTCTTGTGATTGACACTTTGGTGTGTTTCATCATCAGACCTTGAGGAAGATCGACCCCTCCAATGATCATATAGATGGAATGCTGGGGTTCGTCTTGTTTGTTTTGTTTGTTGGAATCCTGTTTCTGAAGTGATTCTTAGCTCGGTCACTCAGAAATTCTCGAAGATGACCGTTATTGAACAAACAGGCTATTTCCTCCCTCAGTTGTCGACAATCCTCCATCCTGTGGCCATGTGTGCCATGATATTTGCATATTTGGTTGGGATCCCTTTGTGCTGGATCAGTTTGCAAAGGTCGAGGCCACTTGGTATCTTTGATGCGTCCAATGGCCGATACGATGGTAGCTGCGTCCATATTAAAGTTGTACTCCGACAATCGTAGTGCTTCTTTAGGACCGAAAGATCTATCGAAGACATTCTTACTCATGAGTCCCTGTGAACTTTGACCTCGATCATTTCTCCTCTCATTCTGTGCAGAATTTCGCCCAAATCTACTGCCTCTACGGTCTCCATTATACAGTTGATATAGATCTCTATTTGACCTTGATTCTCGGTCGATATCCCTCTTGATTCTATCTACGGGTTTGATAGGAAACGGACCCAGAAGGATCCCTAGTTGATCATCCTCGACCCTGATCTTCGACTGATACCTATTGTGCATATTGACCCAAGTGACATCTGGGTACTCGATCAAATTCAGCTTCAACTGCTATGAAGCCACTAAACTTCGAACATTGAGACCTTGAGCGAAAGCTTGAACAGCCCAATCATCGGTGATCGGTGGCAAATCCATCCGTTCCATTTGGAATCGAGACATGAATACTCTGAGCATCTCATTGTCCTTCTGCCTTACCTTGAAAATGTCTGACTTCCTGGTTGCGACCTTAATGGCCCCGGCGTGTGCCTTTACGAAAAAATCTGCAAGCATAGCAAACGATTCAATAGAATTAGGCTGTAAATTATGATACCATATTGATAGGTTACAAGTACCTTGGTCATACGTACCTTGATGTATGTTTTGATGATCTAAAGAAACTACTATCCAGAACCAGATAAGGAACCTGTTACACATTTACAAGATGTTAAGATCACAAGGTTCCAGCTTGGGATATGGTGCAACTCTTCAGAGTAGAAGGAATAACTAAGGGAACAGGTCCCTACCAGCTCCCAAGGTGACTGTACGAAGTCAACTCTCCAGCTGGAAAGTTCCTGCCTGCACACGCTATAGTACAGGAATAGTGCAGCAGTCAATTTTCTGTGGAAGACTTTTTACCTCCCTTGATTACATCGTTGTAAGTGATGTCACACATGTATTAATACAATCAAGTAAGGTAAAACGAAATCACTTGAACACTTAGAGATTTCACTCAAGCTCACGCGTGACTATCCAGCAAGAAAGTTTCAAGTGCTTCAAGAACAAAGAACAAAACAACAATCAACCAGTTCCCACATCAAGTCATTATATGTCCTTAGTTGAGTTGTAACTTTGTAATAGTTCTTCAATTGTATTTCCTACTTAGCTTGTTTAGAAGCATTCTGTAGGAACCCTTTTGTAAACCTTAAACCTGTGTGTTTGAGTCTTGGCTAGAGTTAGTCAAGTTGTAAACTCTTTGTAATAGAGTTATTACAAAGTGGCTTATAATAAAATATTACAAGTTAGTGAGGGATTAAGAGGTTAATTCCTAGGTTACATAGGTTGTAATCTAAAAGTTGCTCAGTATTGAAGTTGAAATCCTACAAGGGTAGGTCGTGGTTTTTAATCCCGTTGAGCTAAGAATTTTCCTCGTAAAATTCCTCTTGTTATTTACTTACTGCCGTGCGCGTCTGTTCTAGTAGAACTGATTGAGAACCTGGTTCTCTATAAAGTTTGGTAGAGCCTTATATTCTATCAGTTGGTATCAAAGCAGGTTCTTTCTATCATGTTAACACCTAGAAAGGATCCTCATGGCTGCTCCTCCAAACTTCAAAGAAGGCCAGTCTACTTTCAGACCTCTAAGGTTCAACGGTCAATATTGGATGGTGGAAAACTAGGATGCACGACTTCATCATGGCTGAAGATTCTGAGTTATGGGATGTCATATGTGACGGACCCTTTGTCCCTACAAAGAACCTTGGCGACCCAGCTGTAGCCATTCCCAAGACAAGAAAGGAATTCAATGACGCTGATAGAAAGGCCATAAAAAAGAATTTTCGCGCAAAGAAAATTCTTGTGTGTGGCATTGGTCCTGATGAATATAACAAGATATCAGCATGTCAATCAGCAAAAGAAATATGGGAGGCTATTCAGACAGCTCACGAGGGAACAACACAAGTGAAGCAATCCAAGATCGATATGCTCACAAATGAATATGAGCTCTTCAAAATGAAAGATGATGAATCCATCAACATATGCACACTCGATTCATTTCTATCATCAGTGAGCTTCACTCTCTTGGTGAAATTTTTTTGAGAAACAAGCTTGTCAGGAAAATTCTTAGTGTACTGCCTAGTTCCCGGGAAAGTAAAGTAAATGTCACTACAGAGGTGAAGGACTTGCAGACACTGACCATGGATGAACTTGTTGGAAACTTGAAAACTTATGAAATGAAAAAAAAAGAAGGACAATGAAAGAATTGAGCCCAAGAGGGAGAAGAACCTGGTCCTCAAGTCGGACAGCAATGGCTCAAGTGGTGAACACGGGGACATGGCTTATTTGACAAGAAGATTCCAAAAGATGGTTCGCAGGAATGGAGGCATTCCAAAAAGGGGAAGTTCTAGCAAGCCAAGAAATTGTGACCTCTGTCATATATGTGGCAAGCCAGGACACTTCATCAAGGATTTCCCTCTCCTAAAGCAAGATCAGATAATAACAACTTTGACAAAGCAGCCAAGAGGAACCAGGTTCCTGACAAATGCTTCAAGAGAAAAAATGATGCTGACAATGTTGTAAAGTAAGTTATTGCTGCATGGGGAGACTCCTCCAGCGAATCTGAAGAAGAAAACGATCATGGTGGTAGTTCAATGATGGCAGTGGAAATGAAACAACTGAGTATGATTCAATCTTTGCTTTAATGGCTCAATCTGATAACGATGAAGATGACGACAGTGATGAGGTAAATTTTCTGGATGTTTAGAGAAATCTGAAATCTTACTCTCCTATAAAGCTCATGTCATTAGCAAATGTTTAATTGATGCGTACCATATTCTTATCAATGATAAAGATGCATTAACTATGGAACTAGGGGAAGATGAACAAACCAGAGATGACTTAGTAGTCGTTGTAGTTGACTTGAAAGAAAGAATAGAGAACCTGAAAAAGGAAAAAAAATGGCTTAGAAGAGAAAATTGCCAGTATTTAACATGAAAGAGATGATCTAATGGTTGTTGTAGTGGACTTAAAAGAAACCATTGAGTGTGTAAGTAAAGAAAAAGAAACCTTGACTGAGAGAGTTGCTATCATTGAGCAAGAGAGAGATGACCTAGTAATGGTGGTAGTAGACTTGAAAGAGACAATTGAGGAATTTAAAATGGTAAGTAGGCATGGAAACTCAGAAAAGGGAAAGGAAGTTGCAAGTGAAGCACACATTAAGCTTGAAAATGAGTTAAGTATGGTGAAGACTAGTTTGTGTGCTGAGCTTGAGAAAAACAAACAGCTTCAAGAAGAACTAGGGAAAGTAAAGAGTGACCTTGAAAAATTGCTTAAGTGGACCTGGTCCTCTTATGCTATCACTGCCATGTACACCAACAGCGGGGGAAATAGGAAGGGGATTTGGTTTCAAAGGAAAAAGATTCCTTACAACCCTCATAGCAAGTACGTTACTGTAACCGACAATTGGCTATGTAGCCAGTGTGGTAAAAATGGGTGCCTCAAACAAAATGGCATGGACAGGGTTCACTCTCATCAGACTAATAAAGTCTTTGCTGAGGGAGTAACTACTGCTAGAGGACTTGGTCCGTCAAATAGGAAATGCATACTGCCTGCTTGGACTAAAAGAGCACTCATTCATCCCTTCTTTCAGAACAAGGGACCCAAACTCGTTTGGGTTCCTAAATATAACCCTTTATTTCCTTGTGCATGGAGCAGTGAAGGGGAGCAGCCAACAATAATAAATGGATAGCGGCTGCTCAAAGCACATGACTGAAACTACGATCAATTTTCCTTCACTAAAAGCCCTACAAAGAGAGTGTGTACCCTTTTGGAAATAGCTAAAAGGGGTACACTTTAGGATTTGGAAGATATGTGACAAGGGAAATAAAGTGGATTTCTTCTCCAGGATATGCACAATCTCAAATCCTGTGACTGGTGAGGTGATGCTATAGCCAAAAGATACAAGACTACTTATGTTGCTATGCTTAAGCCTCTGCAGAGTGGTGATATAAGTTGGTTGAGAGCTGTTGAAAACAATGCTGAACTACGAGACAAAAGGCTGGGATATGCAAGTTTTTTCATCACTCAATAAACTGGCCCTGAAGGACCTGGTTCATGGTCTGACCAAGTTGAGTATCAAGGAACACAAAGTGTGCAATGCCTGTGCAAAAGGAAAGTGTGTCAGATCTCCATTCAAGCCCAAAAGAGGCAGTCAGCACCTCAAGGCCACTTGATATTCTTCATATGGATCAATATAGAGCAGTGAGAGAGCCAAACAGGAAAGAAAGAAGATATATCTCTTTGACAGTGAATGACTACTCCAAGTCCACTTGGACTTTGTTCCTCAAAACCAAGGATGAGATCTTTCAAGTAATGCTGGATACTGTCAAGAAGATCCAAATATAGATGGAAACAAATGTGGCTTGCATCATATCAGATCATGGAACATGTTTTGATAATGCCAGAGTGGATGAATTCTGCATTAAAAGAAGGATTACTCAACTTCTCAGCTCCAAGTATTACACAACTTCTCAGTTGTGGAAAATAAGAACGGGACTCTTGAAGATTTGGCGCGGTCAATATTAATTGATAGAGGGATTGCAAACATCATGACAAAAGTTGCTGACTCATTTGAGGATATCTGGGTGCAATTGCTATGTTCTCAACAATGGGAAGGATTAGCTTTGAAAATTTGATGCTAAAAGAGATGAAGGAAACCTCCTAATTTACTCGTCTCAAGAGGAAACAGAAATACTGATCAAGATGGAGAACCCTTATTGATTCCAGCGAGGAACCTGGTCCCACAACTACAACAGCAGAAGCTGAAAATCGAGTTATTGAAAAAGGTTTGACATAGAAGTATCACAAGTCATCAGCCTCTCATTGCCACAGCTACACGCCTAGACATGGATTAACCTGGTTCTCCTCTAAATCAAACCATGCATAGATACATCACTGGATCACTCCTGTATCTCACTGCAAGTAGACCAGATATCGTGTTCAGAGTTGGGTTCTGTGCAAGGTTTCAGTCAAATCCAAAAGAGTCTCATCTAAAGGCTGTTGTAAGAATTTTAAGATATCTTAGAGGAACACAAGACCTGGTTCTCTACCATCCTTCAAATAATGGATAGAAAAAGCACATCTGAAATGGGACATTCTCTAGGTTCATGTCTTGTCTCATGAGGTTCAAGGAAGCAAAATTCAATGGCATTCTCAATAGCTGAAGCAAAATATGTAACAGCCGCCTCTTGTTATGCTCAAATACTGTGGATCAAGTAGGAAATTGGAAGACCTTGGTCCAACTCAAGAGGACCAAATACATTTATTGTTGAAGATCAAGTAGCTGACATCTTCACCAAAGCCCTGAGAAGAAAACATTCTAAGAAAAATCGCCTTGCACTGGGATGATAAAACCCAACTGAGAACCTGGTTCTTCATGATTGGTTATGAAAGTCATACACAGGTAAAAGTTAGCTAATGTGTTTTTTGTCCAATTATAACTCACCTCTATACCGTTACAAGTAGACACGCATGATGATTACAGAGCAGCTACTGCAGTGCATGCTGGAAAAAGGGGTTAAAGTCACTTGCCAGACCTGTCAGGGAACCTGATTTTCTTGATACACGTTAGTAGCTTCTTTGTTCTTTCATACACAATTTAAAATGGACAAAAACAGTGCCACATCATCAGTGTGACAGTCTCTTTAAGTTATGTCTTTTCATCCAAAGAGTCACACCTTTTCTGAACGATACAACTCCCCAAGCAAAAATTTTCCGTCGTTTCAGAACCGGTCCCTCATCATAAATAAATCAACATCACAACCTTCACTTGGAAATTCAAAACCTCATCTTTGCCTTCTCTCTTCTCAATCCACAAACCTTTCGAGTACAATTTCACCATGTCTGAGAATCAAGCAACCTCCAGTGTATCTGACAATACTGTCACTGAATCCAAACCAGTTAGCATTCCAGCGGTAGACTCCTCCCCCAACATAATCACTAGTCCAAACCCTAAAGAAGAGCCTCCTCCACACTCCACTCCCTCTCCTACCCACTCTGATTCTTATCCTTATCTGAGCAAGGTTGAGAATTTATGTCCTCCTCCAGTCTCACCGGTAAAACAGATTGAACAAGGTGAACAGGGTAAACAAGGGAACCTTATTCAGGAAACATCAACTCTCTCCATGGTTGGGCACTCTAGTGAAAATGCAGTGATTAGTTACGAAAATACTGAGACAACCATGACAGGCTGCGATTCTACAGGTATCACTCCTTCTTCTGTTGAAATTTCCATGAAACCACAAGAAAAAGAGGGAATAGAAACTATGCTTTCTATTGCTTCAGAAGGGGTTGTTTTAGAGGAAGGTGGAGGAGTGTCTGAGTCTTAGAGGGAAGAGCCTCAGCCCATAAAAGACTGGGGAGCACTTGTTCCTTTTGAACAATCGACTCAAGATGACACTACTGGGGTCCCAAGTGATGAACCTGATCCCTCCGCGGAGGATCCAGGTCAGGGGTCATCTCCTCAGGCCGGTGTTGATCCTGCTCCTTCTCCCCACTTCTATGCTGAGCCTCTGAATATGGTGGTGCTTGAAATGAAGTCTGATAGTGAAGAAGACGCAGATGATTTGGTGATTACTAGTTTTATAAGGGCTAGGAGTAACCCAGTTGCAACTCTAGAGCCAATCCCTAAGCGACCTACTACACGGTTGCAGAAAAAAAGGCTCTGGAGTCGGCTCTCCAGAAAAGTCTAAGGAGTAAGAGAAAGAGAAGACTGGTAAAAGATGGAAAAGTTGTGCATGAAAAACTCGTCCTTGTGGTAAACGTGGATATGGAAGCAGAAGAGGAACCTAGTTCCTTAACCCTCAAGTCCTCGAAGCAGAAGCACTCTCACTCTCAATCTATAAGACACACTTCTATAAATGGTGAAAGTCCTTCCAAGAGTGCTGATGTTGCTTCCAGTGAAAAGTTGGTGAAAAATTCTGGTGACAAGAAAGTGAAAGAGAGTGGTGACAAGTCTGATGATGAAGAAGTTGAAAAGTCTGGTGAACATATGCATACAGAGTCAGTGGAGAAGGGAAAGTCTATTCACAAGTCAGTAAAAAGAAATATGGATGATGATGAGGAACCTGGTACCATCAAGAAAGCAAAAGTTGGTGAGTCTCTGAGTTTTGAGAAAAGGAAGTTGAGAAATCAGAGAGTACTGTGGGGCCGCACATTTTCCTCTGACATTCTAGAACTTGTTGGGATGAGATAGTTAGTGGAAATTTGTGATTCTCAACAATGGACTAATCTGTTTACAAATGAAGTTCCAAAAGTGTATGAGGAGTAGGTACGGAGTTTTTATACCGACCTCCTCACAATAGAGGGAGATCAAATTTGTGTGTTGATAAATAGGGTGGACATAGTGATGGACTCTGCCTTATTGGGGTCAATTCTGGGTGTTCCTGCTAAAGGACTGTCGTCTGTTCAGGGTGCCTGCACGTCAAACTTCAGAAATTCCATTGTCAAGGACAAGGCAATCCAGCATGGGGAACATGTGTATAAGAAGGCACTCCTTCTAGTATATTAGTAGCTTTTTGAGATGGTTAACAAAGTTTTTCTTCCCCGCTGTGAGAGAAGATCTATTGCATCCAAAGCTGATCGGTTCCTTATGGAAGCCTTGGATAATTTTACCACCATCAATCTGCCGGGCATAATGATTGAGCATATGCAGAAGGTGGAAAACCTTAAGGATGGGAATCCTAGGCTACCTTATGGGTTTCTTCTCACAAAGGTCTTTGAGTTCTTCAAAGTACCTCTAGGACAGGCCAAAGTGGGCACTAAGAAGCAATCCTTTTCAAAAAACACTCTTGAGGAGTGTGAGTGTATTGACAAAGTCGGAGGAGTTGGAAGCGCTTCCACTATCTCTCAACTGATAAATGCTCAGAATAATGCCACAGAGGAGATCAGGAAGTTGAAAGCTAGGAACGCGGTTCGTGAGAGTCAGTTACAAGAGGCACCTTGTCCTAGTAGTTCTCACAGCTCATAGGTTACACGCCTAACAAAGGAGAATGCTAAGCACAAGAAACAGGTGGAGGACCTGAAAGAAAGACTACTCAATGAGCAAATGCCCGCGAATGCTCGTATGGATCTTGTCCTCCATACCCTTGCTTCCTTTTCCATGCCCCCTTCCTCCAGTGTCCCCTAAAGGATGTCCTCAATGTCAAGTTTACAATGTCCATCTTCTTAGTTGTTTTTTGTGATGTTTTTTTTTTGTTTCTGGTAATTGTTTTTGTTTGTTTTAAAATTATGGATGATAACAATGATTCAGCTCCCGCCTGTAGAGGTCCAAATTTGGTTAATGCAAGTGGTTTCCTTTTGTTGTTTATGTTACTGCTCTTTTGTCTCTGTTTTCTATCATGTTGTGTGCCCACAAGTGGCAGGACTTAACCACGCTAGATTTCTTTATGCTGCTTACTTGTTATGTGCTTTTTATGATGCCAAAAGAGGGAAGATTTAATTGAATAACAAAGAGCATCAATGAATAATGATCTGAAGGGGGAGAAATACATTTTTAGGGGGAATCACTAAGGTTCGGGTACAGATTATGGGGGAATGCATAAATTCAATGGGGAACTTAAGTCTTTCAGATTCGCTGTCTGGTTCTATGTGGGATTTAAATTATGAGTTTGTCATCATCAAAAAGGGGAAAATTGATAGGTTACAAGTACCTTGGTGATAAGTACCTTGCTTTATGTTTTGATGATCTAACAAACTTACTATACAGAACCAGATAAGGAACATGTTACAGATTTACAAGACCTTAAGATCACAAGGTTCCGGCTTGGGATACGGCTCAACTCTTCAGAGTAGAAGAAATAGATGAGGGAATAGGTCCCTACCAGTTCCCAAGGAGATTGTACGAAGTGAACTCTCCAATTGGAAAGTCGCTGCCTGCACACGCTACAGTACATGAACAGTGCAGCAGTCAACTTTCTGTGGAAGACTTTTTATCTACCTTGATTACATCATTGTAAGTGATGTCACACATGTATTAATACAATCAAGGAAGGTAACACATTCACTTGAACACTTAGAGATTTCACTCAAGCTCACGTATGACTATCCAGCAAGAAAGTTTCAAGTTCTTCAAGAACAAAGAACAAAACAACTACGGACCAGTTCCCACATCAAGTAATTATATTTCTTTAGTTGAGTTGTGACTTTGTAATAGTTCTTCAATTGTATTTCCTACTTCGCTTATTTAGAAGCATTCTATAGGAACCCTTTTGTAAACCTTAAACTTGTGTGTTTGAGTCTTGGCTAGAGTTAGTCAAGTTGTAAAGTCTTTGTAATAGAGTTATTACAAAGTGGCTTGTGATAGAGTATTACAAGATAGTGAGGGATTAAGAGGTTAATTCCTAGGTTGCATAGGTTGTAATCAAAGAGTTGCTCAGTAATGAAGTTGAAATCGTACAAGGGTAGGTCGTGGTTTTTAATCCCGTTGAGCTGGGAATTTTCCATGTAAAATTCCTCTTGTCATTTACTTACTGCCATGTGCGTGTGTTCTAGTAGAACTGATAGAGAACTTGGTTCTCTATAGAGTTTGATGGACCCTTATATTCTATCACATATTATACCACCCCTCGATAGAGTCTCCCCAAATTTCTTCAGCAAGACGGATTCGATCTCGTCATCTTCCAAGTCATTTCCTTTGATAGCACACATGTAGGAGGTGACGTGTTCATTTGGATCAGTCGTCCCATTATACTTAGGAATCTCGGGCATACGGAACTTCTTGGGGATTGGCTTCGGAGCCGCACTCGGGGGGAAAGGTTTTTGTACTAACTTTTTGGAATCTATTCCTTTCAATATTGGTGGTGCCCCCGAGATTTGGTCGACCCTGGAGTTATAGATTTCCACCTTCTTGTCGTTTTCCTTGATCTGCTTTCCCCTGTCTCGATTCGCTTTGTCAGTTTTCGAGCATCTTTATGATAGCAGGATTGGTCTCAGATTCCTTCTCGCTCTATTTCCTCGAAACCGATTCATCCCTGTGTACAATTTCCTGGGATGGCTCGAGTTCATCCCTGTTCGCTGTGTGGTTCTGATTTTGGAGCTGGGTTATTGCTGCCTGTTGAGCCTGCAACATTTTGAAGATCACCCACAGCTGATCCCGCCATCTTCACCGCCACGTGCGCTCCGAGTAGCTGATCGGGCATCCCCGCGGACGCTGCTTTCGGGATCGATGACCAAATTTCCATTGATGGCTACATGTGAACTGACAAAGATTGGATCTACAGCCGGAACTCCATCGAGGCCAATAGGAGGTACAACGTTTCCTGGTGCAATATTCTCATTTTCGTCGTGGTGGCCGAGATCATTGTCAATGTGTTGAGGTGCTGACTGAGAGTTTGACAATTTCTTAATCCTGTAATCAAAGAAACTTCAAAGCACAAGTGTAAAATAGTGTGTGTTACAAAAGTTTGTTCCAGGTAACCACTATTATCCTTAGCCCCACGGTGGGCGCCAAACTGTTTACCCTAAAATTGGATAGCAATTGAATTTATACGCGGTTTTAAGGACACGTGATATTGCTTGGTACAAACTAAGAAAATAAACTAGTATTGATATTAACGATGAAAGAAATAATGCAAACCAAACGAATTGAACAGCCTTGGCGCTCGAGTTCAGTCACCTTTGAACCAAATATGTTTCAACTTGCTTATGAAAAGAATAACAAGATAATGAAATCTAGAAAATGACAGTATATTGCTTTGTATTGCGTGAATATGATGTCTTTACAAATGATTAGACTCCCCTTTATATAGTAGGAGAGTCCTACTCTAAGTAAAATTCTATATGAGGTAAGAAATCCCATGATTGGCTAATTAATCGGCCTCTTCCTTATACGTACCGGGATTCGCGCTGTGATCCTCGTCCGATTGCGAATATTTTTCTTTCCGTTATTCGACTCGGTAAGCTTCCCTCGATCTCTATCTTGTTCGGTTTCGATCTTGGTCGATCTCGATCTTAGTCGGTCTCACGGCCACGAGCTCGACAACCTAACTTTGCATCATAGTTCGAAATAATACGAGGCTGGAATTTGGCTTATCGCGCTCCAGTCTCGATCAGTCATACAAAAAGGGCAAGCCCGAATTTGACTGTATACAAACATACATCACCAAACAAAATAAGAGAAAGATAAAATAATAATAAAATAAAAAATAAAAAGAGGGTGAAAGCAGACGTTTACTTCTCTTTGATCTAACCGTGCATATACATTGCAAGTCGTACAATGAAGTGTTAATGCAAAATTTTTGAAATTGGATGACGACTGCCAATTATGAAACCTAAGTAAGATTATAAGGGTAATACTGTTAATATATTCATGTTAATTTTTCTAAGATCGAACTTTCAAGTCCTACATCGGTAGATAATTTGATAGATATCTGAATGGGGGGAAGCCATTATGTAGATTGTGAAATGGATAGTAGTAATTTAGAAAATTGAAGTGCTGTCACTTGCGGGGATAGCTTAGTTGGGAGAGCGTTAGACTGAAGATCTGAAGGTCGCGTGTTCGATCCACGTTCACCGCAATTCTAAAGTTTTTTGTTAGTAACCCTTTTTATAACCGCACGGATACTTCTGTAACAAAACTATTTTGGGGGTCGAACCCCTCTATTCTCTCCTGTTCTTGCTTCTCAATCAGCGTTTAGCTTTTTTTCTTTTTCGAGTTAACTTGAAACTCAAAAGAAGATGAACATTATTGTTTAGATTATCCTAACATACGGCAGGTCGGTAATTACAAATTATTTTTAACAAGACCCTTCTCAAGGTTTTGACTGAAACTGCGGATTTATCATTTTTTAAGAAGAAACTGAAACTCGTCACAGCTGGATATTTCCTCTTTGATCAGTAGTTCTTCAAGCATGGATTTAACCATACTCGTTTCATTTAAAATAAACAGGAATTAATAAAAAGAAGAAGCTAATAATGATAAGAGAATATCTTAGTTTATTTTGCACCTCAGATCACGCACTTATGTCATTAGCCTAAAAGGAAAATTCTTGCAGCTTAAGCAAGTTTTACTAAGGAGTATTAAAGAATTTGAAATTCAACACAAAAGTTAAAATTTTTTGCCCGGGGCGGGGAGAGAAGTGGCTTTGCTAATTAAAGAAATGGATATAAAATTTTAAGCATGCATGGGGTGTTAATTAACTGTATCGTGTGAGGTCTAGTGGACTCTATAAAGCTTCAAAATTTCTAAATTTTAATTAGTATTAAAGCAAAGCTATCTTTGGCATTTTACCTTTTAAAGATGGAACATTCCATAATTATGGGATTAGTCAAAGAGACCTATGGTAGACATGTAACTAGGCTGTTCAAAATCGAACCGTAACCGTTAACCGAACCGTAAAAATAGCTTATTGGCTTATTGGTATCGGGTTATCGGGGTAATGGTTGGTGAACAGATTGAAATTCTATAATTAACTGCTTAGCAGTTTGGGGGCGGATTACTAAAGATATAAAGTAAGTAAATTAAAAACTCTACTAAAACAATATACTATGGTGCAATTCTGCTCTAGCAACTATGTGTACGGTTAAAACCGGAGAGTCCGATTTTATGGTCATTATAGCATTTCGTAAGACCGTCCGTAGAAGGCTCGAGACTCAGCTCCAGGTCGACCCCGAAGATTCTCAATATTCGACCTCGGGGCAGCGCAATTCGATGGCTATGTTGGACAAACGGGAAGTTTCCAAGGCACCTGTTTAAAGCTGACCAAGTTTATTAGGCTAGTACAAGCCCGTACCGAGGCATTAAATGGTTGTACCAGCCTTATATCCTTGTAATAAATGCATCTGCACTATGTTGGGATTCCCCCTCATATATAAATGGGACCCTTATCATTTTGTAAAAGACACAACACACAATACTCAATACAAGAAGAAGAACATTCTCTACTCTCTAATTTATTGCTTACATTTACTGTGTTTCATTAATTGTTCTTCATTTATTACTCATTATTGATCATAAGGAGCCCTCATCAAGGCCCTTAGAACTGTTAGTTCTCCGTCGACTGTCCACAGCCTAACATTTAGCTCAACCCCGAGGCCCCGTATAATATAGCTCGAGGCCCTGATTCTCAGTCACTCGGTTTGCGTATCACATTATCTTCAAGCTCTTACTTTGTTTTCTAGTCTCACATTTAGCATCTACTGCTTAACAACTAGCATAAAAATAAATCACGTATTTTTAGAACCATAAAATCAAATCTAATTGTAATTATCATTTTCAAGGTAAACAGTTTGGCGCCCACCGTGGGGCTAAAAATAATAGTGATTGTTTTCTTGCTGGTTTACTACACAACGCAAGTTATCTTTCACACTTTTTCTTGCCCAACAATCTTTGATTTCAGGTCAAAATATCAAACTCAGTGAATGCACATGAGAACAACGGTCCTGAGGACCATGGAGAGAATTGTGTAGCTGTTTCAGGCATCGGTGTACCACCGCAAAACCCTGAGGACGCACCAGAACCAATTCCCCCGGACGTGGTCTCGCGCAAAGCCCAACACGTCGATATAAGCTCCCACACTAACAGGAGTATACGCCAAGAAAACCAACAAGAAGCTCAAAAAACCCCAGCTCGGGAGGAACGAGAGGTTATCCTTCACGTTATTTTTGAGATGTTGCAGGCACAACAACTGGCGATCGCTCAACTGCAGAGCCACCAAAAAACTCCGAGCACAGCAGCACCCGAAAACGGCTCCTCGAGCCGAACAAGTACCAGAAAGATCAAGCAACAACGGGTCAGCAGCTGGTCCCGCTATCATAAAGATGCTCGAGGACCTCACGAAGAGGATTGAATCGGGCGAAAAGAAGATAGAAGCCAATGACAAAAAGGTGGAGACATACAATTCAAGGGTCGATCAGATCCCAGGCGCACCCCCGATCCTAAAGGGTGTATATTCAAAGAAATTTGTACAAAAGCCATTCCCGTCAAATGCCGCTCCAAAGCCTATTCCGAAGAAATTCTGAATGCCTGATCTCCCGAAGTACAAAACCTCGGACCCCAACGAGCACATCACTGCTTACACTTGTGCTGTAAATGGGAATGACCTAAAGGACCACGAGATTGAATCCGTCCTACTAAAAAAATTCAGAGAAACACTTTCAAAAGGGTCCATGATGTGGTATCACAACCTAGCCCCGAATTTAATAGATTCATTTGCCATGCTGGCAGATTCTTTAATAAAGGCACACGCCGGTGCCATTAAGGTTGCTACAAGAAAATCTGACGACTTCAAGATCAAACAAAGAGAAAACGAGATGTCGCGGGAGTTTATATCTCATTTCCAAATTGAGCGAATGGAATTACCACCAGTCCCCGATGACTACGCAGTGCAGGCCTTCACCCAAGGTTTGAACGAACGAAGCTCGATAGCTTCAAAGCAACTAAAGCAGAACTTGGTAGAATATCCTGCCGTGACTTGGTCGGATGTCCACAGCCGATATCAGTCGAAGATTAGGGTCGAGGACGACCAACTAGGAGCCCCCTCGGGCTCAGTATATCCTAGCAGGATTTTGGTAAAGGAACCAAGGCCAAACAAGGAAAGGTATCAACCGTATATTGATGATCGAAGAAATGCCCCAAGGCCTAACATAACCTGAAATGATCGAAGGACAGACCGAGGTCAGAATCCTTAGGGACTCGTGGGCAGAGTCGGATTCGACAGACATACAGGACCTACGGAGGCACCCTGATTGTCCGAATACAACTTCAACATTGATATTTCGGACATCGTCTCTGCCATCGGTAAAATCAGAGAAACCAGGTGGCCAAAACCCGTACAATCGGTTCCCTCACAAAGGAACCCCAACCTGGTGTGCGAGTTTCACGGCACACACGGTCATAGGACCAAAGATTGCAGACAGCTCCGAGAAGAAGTAGCCCGACTAATCAGCAAAGGGCACCTCCGAGAGTTCCTCAGCGACCGAGCCAAAAATCAATTTCGGGAAAGAGAGGTGAACAGGAAAAATGAAACAGAAGAACCACAACATGTCATCCACATGATTGTTGGGGGAGTCGACATCCCACAAGAACCTATTGTAAAACGAACAAAAATATCCATCACCAGGGAAAAGCGAACTCGAGGTTACATACCCAAGGACGCTCTCACATTCAGCGACGAGGACATCGAGACCCTATCTCAGCCGCACTGGTAATCTCTTTTCTTGTGAATACATTTCAAATTAAACGTGTACTTGTGGATCCATGTAGCTCAGCCAACATTATCAGGTCGAGGGTGGTGGAGTGGCTCGGACTGCTCGACCAAATCGTGCCTGCTTCTCTAATCCTCAACAGATTCAACATGGCGAGCGAGACGACGAAAGGGGAGATCACCCTCCCGGTCAACGTGGCCGGCACAACCCAAAATACCAAGTTTCATGTCATCGAAGGAGATACGAGATACAATGCCTTACTCGGAAGGCCATGGATACACTGCATAAGAGCAGTACCGTTAACCCTTCATCAAATGATGAAGTTTCCAATAAAGGTGTTGGCCCAAGTTCAGGTGAAGTTTTGAAGAATGACAAATGAACTCAGTCGTGGACCAGGTCCATCATGTGAGGCACAGTATTTATCAACCTATATATATGAGATGCGCGTGAAGGAGATAAGTCTCAGTGATCAAGCAGCAATATCTTCTGAACTGATCGAAAAGGTTGCATATTGGATAAAGAGTGAAAGTCTCCTTATGAGAAGAGAATACAATCCGGATAAAGGATAGGGTTGGAGTTTGTGTTGTTCAAGGACTCAACTTCGATGGAAGATCAACAATTGAGTCTTAATCAAACTCTAATTACTAACTCATTGAATATCAGTGATTGTTCTCTTTTACAGGTATTGCACAAACACAGAAGTTAAACTAAATTGAGAGCAAAAGAGCGAGGCAATTTTGCAATCAGTTTATGTGAGATTTAAGTGTGCATTCCTGAAGCTACTTGGACAAGATTGAAGAACCAATTTCATTGTGTCTTTCTTTTATTCTAGTTCAATTGTAGTAGATGATTTAGACTTGTACCTTTCAGCTTTCATAGAAGCATTTGTATTAGGTACTTTGAGTATTCAAGTTAGAGTTAACTTGAAGTTGTCGCAGCAGTTAGAGGCTGGTTGCTACAACGGGATTAGAGTTTAATCCTTAGGTTTATAAGAGTTTTGTAAATGCTGTTTTGGCTCAGTGATTTTAGTGGAAGTTTGGGAAAATCCTAGTTAGTAGTAGGTCGTGGTTTTTTCACCTTTTGAGCCAGGTGTTTTCCACGTAAAAATCTCTGTGTTCTTTATTTTATGTACCTTTAATTCCGCAAACAGTAGTAAAAAGTATACCTAGAAGAACCAGGTTCTTCTAGAGCGAAAATTGGGTACCACACAGATCATCCCCCCCCCCCCTCTCTTGTGTGGTATTAACGTTTAGAACATCAATTGGTATCAGAGCGGGTTGTCCTTGAAGAGGCTAACACCTTAGGAGAAGATCAACATGAGTGCACCACCTGGGAACTGGGAAGGGCAATCCACTGCTAGGCCTCCACTTCTCAATGGTCAGTACTATTCTTGGTGGAAGAACAGGATGAGAGATCACATCATAGGGTAAGACTATGAACTCTGGGACATAGTCACTGATGGTCCCCTAGCAACCACAAAGAATAATGCTGAAGGAGTTGATGTGCCAAAGACAAGGGCTGACTGCACGGCTGAAGACCTGAGGAAGTGGGAAAAAAATGCTAAAGCCAAGAAATGGCTTGTGTGTGGACTAGGTCCTGATGAGTACAGCAGAATCCAAAGCTGTACCACTGCTAAGGAAATCTGGGACACCTTGCAAGTGGCTCATGAAGGAACACCTCAAGTGAAGAGGTCGAGAGGAACACTGCTGTATTCTCAATATGAGAATTTTACTATGAAGGAAGGAGAAACTATCCAAGAGATGTATACTAGGTTCACTACACTGACAAATGAACTTAA
>NW_017673088.1:102268-109117 GCF_001879085.1 Nicotiana attenuata | reverse complement strand
AAGTTGGGGAGGATGTGTACAAGTTAGACAAGTCTCTCTATGGACTCAAGCAGGCCCCAAGAGCATGGTATGAAAGATTGTCCAAATTCCTGCTAGAGCATGGGTACAAAAGAGGTAAAATTGATAGTACCTTATTCTTAAGGGGAAAAGGTAAGGATCTCCTTGTTGTACAAATATATGTTGATGACATAATCTTTGGGGCCACCACTGATAAGCTAAGTAAGGACTTAGCAAAATTAATGGGAAGTGAGTTTGAAATGAGCATAATGGGTGAGCTTAACTTCTTCTTAGGCTTGCAAATCAAACAAAGTCAAAATGGAACCATGATCCATCAGCAGAAGTATACAAAAGAGCTAATCAAAAAGTTTAAAATGGAGGAATCTAAAGAAATAGACACACCCATTGCAACTGCCACTAAATTAGATGTTGATGAACCTGGTTCATCAGTTGATCAAAAGTTGTATAGGGGTATGATTGGTTCACTCCTGTATCTTACTGCCAGCAGACCTGACATTGTTTTCAGTGTAGGGCTTAGTGCTCATTTTCAGGCAAATCCAAAAGAGTCTCACTTGACTGCTGTCAAAAGGATACTAAGATATCTGAAAGGCACCACTGATCTGTGTCTCTGGTATCCCAAAGGTAGCAATTTCAATTTAGTTAGATATGTTGATGCTGATTGTGCAGGTTTTCTAGTGGATAGGAAAAGCACCTCAGGTATGGCACACTTCCTTGGTTCATGTCTTGTGTCATGGGCTACCAAAAAGCAAAACTCAGTGGCCCTATCTACTGCTGAAGCTGAGTATATTGTTGCTGCTTCCTGTTGTGCTAAATTGCTATGGATCAAACAACAGTTGGTAGATTTTGGAATTGAAGTGGGATGTATTCCAATATTTTGTGATAACACTAGTGCTATAAGTATGACAAAGAACCCTGTTCATCATAAGAGGACTAAGCACATAGATGTTGGACACCACTTCTTAAGAGATAACTATGAGAAAGGATTGATTTCAATAGAATTCTGTGCTACTGATAAACAAATAACTGACATTTTCACTAAAGCACTGAGTAGAGAAAACTTTGAGAGGAACATGTTGGAATTAGGGATGATTAAGATCACCTAATAGGTCCAGTTCAGAATGCACAATGAAAAAAATTAAAAAAATGAAAATAAAATTATTTGGTTAGGAGTTCTAACTTTGTGTAAATATCTAGATAAATTCTTACTCAGTTTTATACTTTAATTAGTATACTCCAATGACATGTGTATATATGACTCACTGATCTCTTACAAAGTTTTTCTATTATGGCATTTGAGGCATGTTCAAGAGAATTCTATATGAAGAACCTGGTTCATCAGTATGTGTTCATATGAAAGCTCAGGTATGTTTTCTATACTCAGCACAATTAGAAAGATTAATTATCCAATCATGAGCAGAAGTTCTACATTTGTCAAATTCCCAGAAATTCTATCCGTTGAGCATTGAACCAGTTTCGTTCTCCTAGAACTCTAAAAATCGGGATTTTTTCCTAAAATCTAGTGATGCCTAATAATTACTAAGAGACTGGAATTACACTTTGATTAGACCTCTATTTGACCTCTGAAAAGGTTGCCGTTACTGCACCTGTGACAAATTGCCTTTAAATACACAACACACCTCTTCTTCATAATCCCATAACCGTCAAAAATTAAATCTCCAGTTCTAATTGATTTTCTTCTTAGAAATCCCAAATTGCCTTTCTTCTCAGAAATTCCCAAAACACTTCCATAGTCGAAGAACCATGTCTAACCCCCAAGATAATCCTGGCACTCCCCCACCAGCATCCTCCTCTAACACATCCTCATCTACTCTTCCTAGTGAATCCCCAAAACCTAGGTTGCGTAGGCAGAAAATGTTGGCTAGAAAAACTGTAGCATCTGGAGCCTTAAGGAAAGTTCTAAATGAGGGACTGAAGGCTAGCCAAAAGAAAGAAAGCCCTGTTCACGAATCTGACTCCAGCTCTAAGTCTGAAGCTTTTATTTCTGCCAGTGAAGGTGAAGAACATGGGTCTTTTGACACTGAGAAAATTCAAGAAACCCCTGGTGAGGTAAGTTCTTGTGTGGTATCTTCTACTGTAGTTGAAAGCACTGAAAATAGGTTTGTTCTAGTTGGTCCTATTAAAGATGTAAAGGTGGCTGAATCAAGTAGGAGTGGAGGTAAAAAGAAAGGAAAAGAGAGAGAGGGAGCAAGTGGTGATGAGAGGGGTAATGGGTAAGAAAAAGTTCTTGCTATCTGTGGGAGTATTGAAGAAAGTGGCATCAAGTCACGGGGAAGTGGTTCTGGGGAGGCGGCTGAAGGGCTTGTTCATCTAAGCAAGCAACAAGAAGAACCTGTTTCATCAACTGAGGAAAACCCTGGCTGATCTTCTGAAGAGGGTTGGGGCTAGTTATGATCCAAAGAAGCGAAAAGCTTCTTCACAAAAGGCTCCAACTGCTTCCAAACCAACCAAGAAAAGCAAAACTTCATCCCCAAAACCTACTGTCCCTTCAGTGCCTAAGGGAAGAGCTACTAGAAACAGGGTCAAGCAAAGTGAAGCAGAGTTACAGAAAGCTCTGGAAGAAAGCAGGAAGAAAAAGAGGGAGAAGGGAAAAGCAAAGGTTGTAGAAAGCTCTGAAGTAGTAGAAGAAGAAGAGGAGATGGAACTGGTCCATCAAGAAAGAGGAACAACTGAAGAGGTTCCACCACCCAAATCAAAAAGAACCAAGACTTCCTCAAAGAAGTCTTCCTCTGTACCTGTACCTGCTGAACCCTCTTTGGCCAAGAGAACAAGATCTGCATTGAAAGGCAAGCAGGTGAAAATTACTGAGGAAGATGAAGAATGGAGTGGTGAAGAAGAAGAGGAAGAATCTGAGAAAGAACAAGACAGGTTTGCCATCTTTGGCAAAAGAAATTTTTTGAAAGGAAGGCTGCTGAAAGACCTGGATGAACCAGGAATGAGGAGGTTGGTGGATGCTCTTACTGCACAAGGGTGGAAAGACATGGTCCTGGAAATGGATGGAAGGCTGGCCAGGAAAGAACTGATTGAGTTTATGGCAAATGCCACTGTGAAGAATGGGGTAGTTACCAGCCTGGTGAAAGGAGTAAAGGTGGAGTTTGATGCACTCAAACTTGGTGAGATTCTTGACATACCTAATGAAGGTTATGATGATTATACAAGGCAAAGGTGGCCATGTCTGGATTCTCTCCCTACTGCTCTTCAAATCACTAGGAATTTCTGTGATGCTAAAGCTGCTGAAGATGTGCCTGAAGCCAGGTTTGTGCAGAAAAGTGAGATGAGGCCTGAGCACAAGGTCTTGTTTGAGTTTGTCAACAAGTGTCTACTGCCTAGACAGGAGAGAAGGCACACTGCCAACTATATGGACCTGGTTCTTATGGAGTGCCTTGTGAGAGGAATGCAGATCAATTGGCCTGCTTTTATTGTCAAATTACTAGACAGGGTCATCAATGGCTCATGCCACTCCATATGGGTTCATATTGACTACTGTTTTGGATAGGCTGAATGTGCCTTTGAAGAAATGGGAGATGGCATCAAGCAAGGAACATTTTGGCGTCAAGACTCTTCTAGCTTGTGACTATCCAGTCAATGCCATCCCAGTTGAACCTGGTTCATCTCTGAAGACACCTATCAACAGCAAGGTTAGGGCCTTGGTTCAGGAGTGTGGAACTAAGGATGATGAAATTGCTAGGCTCAAGGCACGTGTGGCTGAATTGGAAAATGAGAGAGATGGCCTTAGAACTGAACTAGCAATAGAAAAGGAGAAGAGTGATGGAATGCTTCAGAATATGCTAAACCTTCTCCAATCTCAACCATCTAGTTCTTCCAAGCCCTAGGCTTTCCAGCACTTGTCTTTAGATCCAGTCTAGTAACCCCAGTGACCCGATTTAGGGATGTTTCAGTTCTTTTTACTCATGTTTTGGAAGTTTTTTCTTTCTTTTTGTGGTTTGTTTGTGGAAACATATCCTTGTCAATGACTACTGCTGTTTCTCTTGTTCTATGCAGCTTTTGTTCTTAATAGTTTGATTCATGTTTTCACTTGCAGTTGCCTTAGTGACCATGAGTAATTATTAAAATCTGGGATTCACATTAGGTATGTAACTTTTCGATGATGCCAAAAGGGGAAAGAGATATTGTGCTCTACTCTTTATTCTGAATAATGTGATATTTATAACCTAATTAAACCTGGTCCTTGATGATAAGTTAAAGTTCTAAGTTAAGTATTGATGGTTAAGCTGAGTTCTTACACATTTTTTGATCAGTAAAAGCACAGAGTTTGTCATCATCAAAAAGGGGGAATTTGTTGGCCCAAGTTCAGGTAAAATTTTGAAGAATGACAAATGAACTCAGTCATGGACCAGGTCCATCTTGTGAGGCACAGTATTTATCAACCTATACATGTGAGATGCACGTGAAGGAGATAAGTCTCAGTGATTGAGCAGCAATATCTCCTGAACTGATCGAAAAGGTTGCATATTGGATAAGGAGTGAAAGTCTCCTTATGAGAAGAGAACACAATCCGGATAAAGGATAGGGTTGGAGTTTGTGTTGTTCAAGGACTCAACTTCAATGGAAGATCAGCAATGAGTCTTAATCAAACTCAAATTACTAACTCATTAAATAACAGTGATTGTTCTCTTTTACAGGTATTGCACAAACGCAGAAGTTAAACTAAATTGAGAGCAAAAGAGCGAGGCAATTTTGCAAGCAATTTATGTGAGATTCAAGTGTGCATTCCTGAAGCTACTTGGACAAGATAGAAGAACCAATTCCATTGTGTCTTTCTTTTATTCTAGTTCAATTGTAGTAGGTGATTTAAACTTGTACCTTTCAGCTTTCATAGAAGCGTTTGTATTAGGTACTTTGAGTATTCAAGTTAGAGTTAACTTGAAGTTGTCGCAACAGCTGGGGCTGTGTGGCACAACGGGATTAGAGTTAATTCTTAGGTTTACAAGAGTTTTGTAAATGCTGTTTTGGCTCAGTGATTTTAGTGGAAGTTTGGGAAAATCCTACTGAGTTGTAGGTCGTGGTTTTTTCACCTTTTGAGCCAGGTGTTTTCCATGTAAAAATCTCTGTGTTCTTTATTTTATGTACTTTTAATTCCGCAAACAGTAGTAGAAAGTACACCTAGAAGAACCAGGTTCTTCTAGAGCGAAAATTGGGTACCACACAAATCACCCCCCCCTCTTGTGTGGTATTGACGTTTAGAACATCATTAATAATGGTACTGGGTTAAATACAAACAGTAGACAAACAAGGATGCGAGAGACAGTAAATAAGCATGTTGTTGTTGGTGCAGAAGCTTAATTAGAACATACCGGTAAAATGCAGATGCAGAGAAAAAAAATTAGCAAGTTTCCCACAGCCTAGCCTTGGCTTTCAGCCGGCTAGGTAAGGCAGCAATACAAGTAGTAACAGAGAAAAGAGAGAGATTTAGTGGAGTGTGTGTCTGAACTCGAGTGTTTTATGCCTTGTGTTCGTGTTTTGAAAGAAAGAAGTATAGGGTATTTATAGCTTTATGAAAACGAGTAAAAGAGAAGTAATAAGCTACAAACATGGAAACAATCACAATTCAGAATCAATTATACAAGTGATTGCCTTTAATTAAGGGATCGCTTCCTTAACGGGCACTGACAGGTTCAAAATAAGGAAAGAAATCAATTTGTAAGCAGGCTGATAATTGCCATAAAAGAAGTAGTAGAACATTAAGTAAGCAATCGAGTCTAGGTACAGAAATACACTAATTTTGGAAAGAATTCAGTAAGGCAAGACAGGAAAAGAAATCAATTAACCTTAACAGGCGAGTGAAATCAGAATTTCACAAAGGAAAAGTTTGAAATCAGTCACAAAATTGAAGGTCAATCAAAGAAGGAAATTCAGCACATAAATAGAGTGCACAAACACTAGACACGCGAGGCCAAACTATTGGCAAAAAGAAACAACATGAAATAATAGCACAAAGTTAGCAGACAACAAACGTTCGAAGCATGATAGTCATGTAGGTCAGGTCACATTGAATCAGTAGTGAAGAAACATAGAATATCAAAGCATGCGAAGATCTCACAGTAGCAGGTGAAGAAAACCCCCTTTGAAAAATTAGGGTTTCGAGCATAATCGAGTTTTAGAGAAGATAGAAATCCACAATCAGAAGAATCACACAAAGGAATAAGAGATTTTGAAATAAAGAACTTCAAATCGAGTCATGTACTTAAATGAACGGTCTCAGACCCAAAGCCATAGGGTTTTCAACAATAGTAGAGTTTTAAAAGAGGATAAACAAGCGAATCAGACAAAACTCAAACGAACAAGCATTCGTCTAATAAACAGTCAAAAGAAATTAGGGCTTTTAACATGCAAACCCAAACATAGCAAAATATGTCCAGAAAATCAAAGAAAAGTTTCGAAATAACTTAACAAGAAGACCCTAATCGGAAAAGATAAAGAGTTTTGAAAGTAGAGTTTTAAAAGAAACTTCGAGAAAAATGCTTAGAAGTTCAAAACAAACCTAGATCTGAAGCAGATCTAAAAAAAATCGAAAGAACCTTAGAGATTAGGGTTTCAAAAGAAGCCTAAATGATGAGAAAGGCCTTGAAAACCAACGATCNCATGGGAAAGCAAAATCACTGCTATTCAAGAATCTAAGAATATTGCTACCCTCAAGCTGGATGAACTGATTGGAAACCTTACTGCTTATGAACTGAGAAGGCAAACTATGAAAATGGATACACCCAAGAAGGAGAGAAGTCTAGCCCTCAGAATTGCTGAAGGTTCAGATCTGGAGGATGATGAGATGGCTATGATCACTAGAGATTTCAA
>NW_017673088.1:96627-102261 GCF_001879085.1 Nicotiana attenuata | reverse complement strand
AGAATGAAAAGGGTTTGGGGGGGGGGGGTCTTTGGGTTTAATTAGGAAAGGATTAATGGGAGCCGTTGATCTAAACGATCAACGGCTGGGATTAAATGGGAGTCCGGGTGGGTCATTTAAATGGGTTGTGGGTCGGTTTGAATGGGGTTCAAAATCAGGCTATAATTGAAATAAAATGGGGCTAACATTTAAATAGCCAACTTCTCCTATTTGATTTATAAAAAATAATAAAATAAATTCTGTAAATAATTTAAAGGCGCCAAAATGATTTATAGTACATAACTATCCAATTAAAAATACTGGACTTAATTTTTATAGATATAAACGCAATTAAATCTAATAGGGATAATATTGCAATTATATGCAATTTAGCCTTAAAAATACTAAATCAATTTATAAGAAATATGCAAAAATATCTTAGCTATATTTTAGTATAAATATGAGAGTCCAACAAATGAATTACCAGAATGATAATTTTGGTAATTATTATTGGTTTTTTTTTATGAATGAAATAGGGAAATAAATTGGTTTAAAAAAAATCTTTAAAAATTGAGGAAAAATAATAAGACACTTGGACATGCTTATATATGCACACATGTGCTATTTTGCAAGTATTTTGCATATTGAAAATACATAGGGAAAAATTGGGTATCAACATCAGTACGGGCAGGAAGGGCAAAATATCTGTCCTGGCCTTCCCCTCTAGCTGACTGAGCAGGTGGGGTAGCAACTGGTGTTGTGACCATAGCCAGAGAACTCTGCGGAGCACGCTGTGGATGAGAAGTCTGTGGAGGTGCACTCCTACCAAGCCTAGGTTAATACCTCACCACATGGCGTATGTCACCACACTCAAAGCAACCTCGCGGCTGACGTGGCAGTGGAAACTGTGCGGTACGGGTACTCCAAGACCCCTGAACACCTGAATCACTGTGTGAAATCTGAGACGCAAACTGAGCTGGCTGACCCACAAAACCTCTACCATGCCGTACTCTTCCTCCAAAATAAGGAACAGTGGGTCTCTCCAGTCTACGAGGCCTCCTCACTCCCCTATACTCTCTCTCTTGACCTTGTCTGCCCTCTCTCTCCTGGACCCACCTGTCATCTACTCGGCGAGAGGTCCTCACCACCCGCTGAACTGGGGCCACAGGCTGTGTCGCTATGACACTTGGAACCTGACCAATGGGAACTCGCTGCTCTGGAGTGGGGGCGGCTGGAGTCTGGGTCCCTCATCCGATCTGTGAAGTAGTTGGTACAACCTGAATCAAACCCGCCTGAACTAATGTACCAAACATGCTTAGGAACTGTGCTAATGTCTCCTGAAGTGCTGGAGTAGTAGTAGCAGTAGACGTATCCGATGCCTGGGCTCTGGCTGGAACTGCTGGTGACTCTTTGGTGGCAGCTCGCGCAGGTGCTCTGGCTGCACCACGTGCGCGTTCTCAGCCTCTACCCCGGCCCCGACCTCTGACGACTCTCGCAGGGGGAGCGAGTGTCTGATCATCTCTGGTAGCACGTGTCCTCACCATCTGTGAGAGAATGGAAGACAGAGGTTTAGGATTGTGATGTCAAAAATCTCGCACGACAGGGAAATCAATGAAGTCGAATTTTCCTAACGGTTACATAACCTCTCGTAGATAAGCACAGACGTCTCCGTACCGATCAGCGAGACTCTAATAAACCGGCTTGTGATCCATGACTCCTATGAACCTAGAGCTCTGATACCAACTTGTCACGACCCCAGTTCGCCCTCCGTGAACTGTCGTGACGGCACCTAGTCCCTACGACTAGGTAAGCCTAACAAATGCGGAACATAAACGAAACTTGCAGAAGAAATAATCAAAAGCCAAAATAACCAAATAAATATAATAGTTATAATGCCGCTCGGCATATACAACACAAGATTTCTCAAAATCAAGTACACTATCCCAAAACCCGGTAACTCAAGGAACCACAAGCCTTTAGATATCTAATAATGTCTAACTCCAGAATGTCTAACAAGGTAATGAAATACAGAAGGGCAAATGTTTAAAAGCTAGAATAGAAAGGGACTCCTCGGTCTGCGTACGCGGCAGATATACCTCGAAGTCTCTACAGAAGCGCCTCGCCTCGTGGATGATGAGACTGTATGAAAGTACCTGGATCTGCACATGAAAAATATGCGCAGAAAGGGCATGAGTACACCACAACGGTACTCAGTAAGTGCCAAGCCTAACCTCGGACGGGTAGTGACGAGGAAGGTCAGAGCCCTACTGAGGTTAAATAAAATATAAGGGTTAACAGTGTGAAATAAAATAGTATAAATAAGTGCAACAGTAAGAAATAACATAGAATTGAAAGAACAACAACAACTAGAACAGAGACAAACAGACCACGGAAGGAAATACAGCTAAACACAAAGATAACAACCGGGGCACCTTCCAGGATACCGTCCTGTAGTCCCAATCACAACTATCCAGTGGATCTCCCGGGATACCGTCCCGTAGTCCATTATATATGTGTTCGAAGGATCTATCGGGATCCCGTCCCGTAGTCCAACTATCAATGCGCGGGGGATCTACCGGAATCCTGATCCGTAGTCCCCAAATATAAATACCCAGTACTGAGGGAATCTACCAGGTGCATTCTCGTAGTTCCATATAACTGTGCAAGAGGATCTATCGGGAATCTAACCCGTAGTCCCAAAGTAAATGTGCAGGGGGATCTACCGGGAATCTAACCCGTAGTCCCAAAGTAAACAGACAAGGGGGAGCTACTGGAATCCCACATCCGTAGTCCCAATGTAAATACACAGCAGCAGCAAGAAAATATTCAGAGAAGGGAAATTTCATATTAAGGCAACAAATACTTCCAGCCTAGCATGCTGCATAGAGTTCGGGTAAACAGATTGAACAATTAAAGCAGTTAAATCACTTAGACATGCTTTCCTAAGCTAACAACAGGCTTAATAGTACAAGTAATAAAAGCAGGAGAAGAAACATACTAATAAATACTTAAAGAAAATCAGATTTCCAATAATTTGCACAAGTACGCACTCGTCGCCTCACGTACAAGGCATTTCAATTACCAAATATATCAAACCTAAGGGGAAAGGTCCCCCACACAATGTTAGACAAGCCACTTACCTCGAACCGACTCAAAATCAACCCGGGACCACGTTCTTGCCACGAGTACTCGACTCCAAATGGCCCAAATCTATCCAATTCAATTTCATAACGTAAATAACACTTCAAGCAACTAATTCTACAATTTAATTCTAAGCTAATACGCAAAATTAGGTAAAATAACCAAAATGCCCCTTGAGCCCACGTCTCGGAATCGGGTAAAAATTGTATATTCCGGACACTCATTCACTCACGAGTCTTGCATAACAAGAACACTGAAATTGGAGTTCAATTGACCCCTCAAATACCCTTTTTTAGGTCTCTTAAACTCAAGCCCTAATTACCCATTTTTCCCAAGTTTTCCACCACTAATCAAGTCTTTAATCACATAAAAACGAGTTATGAAGTCAAAAATGTTACCTCCAAGTGATTCCCCTTGAATCCCTCTTCAACCCTCTTCAAAAAGCTTCAAAATCGCCTAACAATGGAGGAACCTAGGCTAAAATTCGCGAAATAGACCTTTTAAAACATTCTGCCTAGGCATTTAAATCCTTCTTCGCGATCGCGGTCAAAGCCTCGCGTTCGCGAAGCACAAAAATGACTTTGACCAAAAACCTCTTACGCGAACGCGACAAGGCCCTCGCGAACGCGATGCCCAAATCCTTCGCCCTTCGCGAACGGGAAGGCTTAATCTTTGCCTTCCTCAACTGACTCTTCGCGAACGCGAGAGTCCACTCGCGAACACGAAGGGTAAAATTCCTCTGCAACAGCTGAACAAAATCTGCAACTTTTTTACAACTTAAAATGATCCGTTGAGCATCTGAAACACACCCGAGGCCCCCGGGACCTCAACCAAAGGCATCAACATATCCTAAAACCTTATTAAAACTTGTACCAATCTTCTAAACACCTCAAACGACATCAAATCAAGCAAAACACATCGGATTCAAGCCTAAGTCTCCAAAATCTTCCGAATTCCGCTTTTGATCAAAAACCCAACCAAACTACGTCCGAATGACCTAAAATTTTGCACACACATCCCAAATGACATAACAGAACTACTGCAACTCTCGGAATTCCATTCCGACCCTCGGATCAAAATCTCACTATCGAACGGGAAACTTCAAAAATTCCACTTTCGGCATTTGAAGCCTAAATTAGCTACGGACCTCCAAAACATAATCCGGACACGCTCCTAACCCCGAAATCACCCAACGGAGCTAACGGAACCATCGGATTTCCATTCCGAGGCCGTCTTCACACTGTTCCGACTATGGTTAACTTTCCAACACTTAAGCTCTCATTTAGGGACTAAGTGTCTAAAAATTCTCCGAAACTCATAACCGAACATCCCGGCAAATCAAAATAGCAGAAATAAACTTGGGGAAAGCAGTTAATAGAGGATCGGGGCATTAATTCTTAAGACGATCGGCCGGGTCGTCACATAGACAGTAATAAAAGCCAAGGCCCAGATGGTTATGGTAGTGGATTCTACAAAGCAACATGGAATGTGATTGGTAAGGATGTATCTGGTGCAATCCTAGAGTTCTTTAATAATGGCAAATTATTGACTCAAATCAATTCCATGATGATAGCTCTAGTCCCTAAGGTTAAGGTCCCTGAAAATGCAAGTTAATATAGACCCATTTCAGGTTGCAATGTCGTTTACAAGTGTATCTCTAAGATGATTTGCAGAAGATTGAAGAGAGCCATCAGCTACATAGTGGCAGAAAATTAAGCGGCATTTGTTGAAGGGAGGTCACTAGTACATAATGTTCTTATATGCCATGATTTGCTTAGACACTATAATAGGAAAACCTCACTAGGTGTCTGATGAAAATAAACTTAAGGAAAGCTTATGATATGGTAAGTTAGGACTTTGTGGAGGAAGCTTTGAAAGGATTTAACTTTCCTGAGAAATTAGTTCAACTGATAATGACATGTATATCTTCCCCTAAGTTCTCTGTTAAAGTCAATGGGGTAGGGTATGGTTATTTTGAAGGGAAGAGAGGGCGCAGGCAAGGATACCCTATGTCACCTCTATTATTTGTACTGGTCATGGAGTACCTTTCTAGGATTCTAACACAGATGAGCACTTTACCAGACTTCAAGTACCATCCTATGTGTAAAGGGCTAAAGCTAACTCATTTAATCTTTGCTGATGACCTAATGATTTTCTGCAAGGGTAATGGTGCATCAGTAGGCAGAGTAATGGAGGCCCTAGGTCATTTTAGTAATGCCACTAGATTGAAGGCAAACAATGACAAATCCAGTATATTTCTAGCTGGTGTGGATGAGCCAACCAAGAGGATGCTTTTGACAAAAACTGGATTCACTGAAGGTACATTTCCAATTAGATATTTGGGATTACCATTGTCGTCAAAGAAATGGAGCAAGCTGGAGTGCCACCAACTTATTGAAAAAATCACCAATAGAATAAATGTAAGCTACTCCAAGCATCTCTCATATGCTGGTAGATTGCAAGTGGTGAATGCTGCATTATTTTCTATTTTCAATTTTGGGGGGGGGTGGGGGG